>NC_080183.1:1118618-1281118 GCF_950295315.1 Erinaceus europaeus
AGGGAGATAGCTCAGTGTGTTTGAGCATAGCACCTGCAGCCTGAGGATCCAAGTTCATTAAATAAACATTTTTGTTGTTTATTTAACTTTGTCTATACAGGCTGCCTTGGAGGTTCAAATGTACACCAATCCCCCCCCCTTTTTTTTTTTACCAGAGCACTACTCAGCTCTGGCTTATGGTGGTGCTAGGGATTGAACCTGAGACTTCAGAGCCTCAGGTGAGAGAATCTCTTTGCATAACTACCTCTTCTGCCCACCAACCACTTTTCTCAAGTCTCCCCTGAGTGGTGCCAGCTGGGTCTTTTCTGATCTCCTACAACTTGCAGATTAAAACTGTGAGGTTAAACCAAACACAGAAAACACCCGAAAGTGAGGGCAGAAACAGGGAGGTGAAAGCCTAGGCTTGGAAAGACAAGCTGTCGCTTCTGCCCCATCTCATTGGCCCAAGCTAGCCACATGATCAAGCCCCTGCTCCAGGTGGGTGCACTTAGTCCAGGCTGTTTTTGCTTTGTGTTTTGGAAAAGATCTGCAGCTGCAGCTTTTAGCAGCAGGATGGGGGCAGGAAGGGTGGGGAGGTAGAGGGGCTCCGTCACCATGGCTCTGAAACATTGATCCAAGAGCCATTAGGAGGGAAATGCTGGAGCCAAGAGGCCCAGCGGTCAGGGAGGCTGGCATGCAGGGGCGGCTCCTTCAGGCACAGAGCCCACAGCGGCCACACCTTATCTGGCGGCCTGCTCACTGCAGCCCTGCAAAGTGGGTATTTTTAACCCCACTAAACAGAGCACTTACCTTGGTACCATTATCAGTCCTCTCCTCGGGTAATTGCTGAATGGGATTTGATCCAGTGTGGCGCAGTCTGTTTTCCAGCAAGGCTGGGAGATGTATGGATGTATGCTGCAGGTCAAGGTTCTCGCCTTCAGGTTCTCGCTTAGTGGGAAGCCCAGAGCAAGGAGGGGCTCAGGTGTCCAGTGCGTGGGTGGAGGTGGGAGACGGCCTGCAAGACCCCTAGCTGCCCCCCAGATGCCCTGAACAGGGGCCTGTTCCCAGGTCTGCCTTCATTTCCTGGGTCCCTGTGTTTTTTCCAGCCCTCCTGGAGGAAGGGGCCCTCAGAGGCCCCGGCCTTTTCTGTCCTCCTGCATGAGCTGCCATTGTTGGATATACGACAGCTGTCTCCTCACCAGCCATGGTCAACTACGAGTCTTTTTGTGTGTGTCCCTGTCAGCAGGCTTTGGTGGCTGGGAGACTTGGGCTGAGGTGGCCCTAGGCTGTGGAAGGAAGGAGCCATCTAGTTCCTGTTCTTTCCCTCTTTCCTGTCCTCTCATCATCTGACCACAGAGGTCCTCCCTGGACCCAGACTTTGCCTGAATCCCTCGCCCCACCTGTGCGCTCACCACTTAGCCCTCTCTGCCTGCTGTCCACATTCCTGGGCTCTGAGGCTCCAACGGCTCTGCAGGCCCCAGTGTCAGGGGCAGAGCTGCCTGTGAACGGAGCCCATGCCAGCCTGCACTTCACCTGCAGAACTTGCTGAAAACAGATCGTGGGGCAGAGTGCATGCCTTGCCTGTGGGAGGTCCTGGTTCAACACAGTGTAAAGAGAAGAAAGGCGCAGGAGGCATGGCATGTCTTCAGTGGAAGCCTAGTGCTTTCCTTTGTCATAGCGGCAGGAGAAAGGGGTGGCTGGGGTGGTGGGTCCTAGGCAGAGTGAAGAACTTGTGTCCGCGAAGTCTCAGGCCCGGCCCTGGCTCTGCAGATGCTGGAGTGACGCACTGGCCTCTCCTCCCCCACCCTCCTCTTCCTTTTCCTCCTCCTCTTCTTTTTAATAGAGCTCTGCTCAATTCTGGCTTATGATGGTGTGGGGGACTGAACCTGGGACCTTGGAGCCTCAGGCAGGAAGTATTCTTGATCCTTGCCACTACTGCATTTTACAGGTGAGGGAGCTGAAGTCCAGACAGCTGTTGGGGCGTGTCCACAGCCGCAGCAAGGAAGTGGAGCCCAGGTCTGCTCAGAACCCTGATCCTGCCACCCAGGCTGACAGCGGCATGAGGCAGTGAACACTAGCCAGGCTCGCGGGGCTCTGAGCAGCCTCTTTAGCTGTGAGAGTTGTCGCTGAGATTTGGTGCCTGCACAGCTCCCAGTTTCCCTTTCAATTCTTTTTTTTTCTTTTTTAATTTTGATAGCAGTCGTTACACAGAGAGAAGAGACAAGGAGAAGGAGAGACACCTGCAGGTGATGACCAGGGTCTGAGGCTGGTCCTTGCTCATGGTAACATGCATGCATCCGCCAGATGTGCCACCACCTGGCACTCTCAACCCTCTCTATAAAGCCAGCCCCAAGAATGTCAGAGACCCAAGCTGGGAGATCAGCGTCCTAGGGCAGAGATGTGGTCTGGAGAAGGATAGACGGACACGTGGCACATGAGCACAGAGGTGAGCAGGGTTAAAACATCCTTGTGTATAGCTTGCTCTGAGCCAGACCTGTTCCCTGGGCCTTGCGGAGGCTGTTGGATCCTCCCGGAGGATGGAAAGGACATTGAATCCCAGAGAGGCTCTATAGGGATTTCAAGGGCCTGAGGGGACAAGGGAGCAGTTGGGTGCAGGCCCGACAGCCTGGAGCCACCCACAGAGGGCACATTTCTGTCCAAAGCCCAGACCTCTCAGCAGAGAGGCCCGAGCTCCCCTCCCAGATCAAAATGCACAGTGCATCTTGGGAGGAAAGAAAAGGCGGGTGAGTGGCATTTTGTGTGTGGCCGGAGGAGAGGAAGGTTCACATGTTCCCACAGGACTGAGGAACGGGGAAAGTTACAGCCTTCCTGCCCCCAGCCAGTTTGCTTTAATCTCACCCTTGGAGAAGGGCAAGTCAGAGGGGCTCTTGGCAACGGTTCATGCGGATGGTGGCAACTTTGTGATGTGACCTGCACAACAGGTGTGGTACTGCCGGCTTTCTCTAGTCACTAAATTCCTGCACCCCGATTTACACAGGAGGGAATTAATCAGGGTGAGTATGCAGAGTTCACTTGAAGTGCCAATCAGAAATATGTCCGACAGGAGCAGTGGAATCTCACAGTGCAAAGCCCTAGAGGAGGCTGGGGACATGTGCTGCAGGGACCATATGAGGCCTTCAGAGTCACTGGGTCCCACCCCATCAAGGCATCTGCAGCTCTCTTTTCCACAGCATTGAGAGCATCCACATCTTTTCTTTTTTTTTTTTTGCCCCCAGGGTTATTTCTGAGGCACAGTGCCTTCACCACGAATCTAGGGCTCCTGGAGGACATCTTTTTTCCATTGTTGTCATTGTTGTTATTGTTGTTGTTGGGTAGGACAGAGAAATGGAGAGAGGAGGGGAAGATAGAGGGGGGAGAGAAAGACACCTGCAGACCTGCTTCACCGCTCGTGAAGCATCCTTCCTGTAGGTGGGGAGCTGGGGGCTCGAACCAGGATCCTTGCTCTAGTCCTTGCACTTTGCACTATGTGTGTTTAACCCAGTGTGCTACCACTTGGCCCTGAGTGCGGATTTTTTTTTTAATATTTATTTTATTTATTTATTCCCTTTTGTTGCCCTTGTTGTTTTATTGTTGTAGTTATTATTGTTGTTGTCGTTGTTGGATAGGACAGAGAGAAATGGAGAGAGGAGGGGCAGACAGAGAGGAGGAGAGAAAGACAGACACCTGCAGACCTGCTTCACCGCCTGTGAAGCGACTCCCCTGCAGGTGGGGAGCCAGGGTTCAAACCGGGATCCTTATGCCGGTCCTTGTGCTTTGCACCACCTGCGCTTAACCCGCTGCGCTACCGCCCGACTCCCTGAGTGCGGATTTTTAAACTGATCATTTTTCATGACCTGTGAATGATGCTATAAATATCCAAATGACCCTAGGCAGAAAAAAAGTCTCCCCAGTCTGTCCTAGAGTAAGACAAACAGCAACAACAACAAAAAGAAGGGATGAAAGCAGGAGTGAGCCTGTTCTTACACAAGCAGAGACAAAGATCTAGATCAGAACATGAGGCGAAGCTGAAGAACTTGGCACTTGGTCGAATGCACACCTCACAGTGCACAAGGACCTGGGTTCAAGCCCCTGCTCCCCATCTGCAGGGGGGAAGAGGTGGTGAAGCAGAGCTGCAGGTGTCTCTCTGCTTCTTTCTCTCACGATCTCCCTCTCCCCTCTCAATTTTTGTCTCTATCCAGTTATAAAAAGGAAGAGTAAATTAACTATGGAGGTGATGGAAAGATGCCACCCCACCCTCCGCTCGCCCATGTTAAGTCCGCTCTAATTATGTTGGCATAATGAGTTGACACAAACACTGAGCGGTCACACACTCATACCAGGCAGTGCTGGTTTCTTAGCAACAAGCTAGCAGCGGTGTTCTGTAGGTCTTGTTTGTGTCTGAGCTCCTGCGTATCAAGAGGCACAATCACTTGAAGGTGGATGGACATTTTGTCTGTGCTCTGATTCCGTCTCTGGCTTTTACTGAATGTCACCATCTAGCAATGCGTTTGGAAAGCGTTAGTGTACTGAAAAGTTCCATGGGACTGGAATGAATTTTCAGAGGAGCTCATCTTGTCTGCAAGTGCTCACCGTTCCATGTGTACTACGTTTGAGTCCTCGTGACAGGCCCAGCATGACTGAGCAGCCGTATTTTCAGATGTGGGGTAGTTTCTAGCGCCGACAATCCTGCTTCCTCTTTGTTGCTTGAGTGATCTTCAGGGACAAGCTTGGTCTCCACTTTACGTCCTGCATGAAAAGCTCAGAGAGAGGGAACATGTATGTTGCAAGGCCACTCAGCTAGAGGCAAGACTGGAACTCAGGCCGGGTCAGCCACGTGGCACATCCGTGGACATATCAGAGATTTCTGGTTTGATACTTGAACCCCTACTGAGACAGCCTCCCCTAATGATAGTAGTCAGAGTATTCTGGGGTGTCTGCAATGCAGTTTACCACTTTCCTTGGAGCTCAGCACCAGCTCTGGCTTATGGTGGTGCAGGGGATTGAACCTGTGACCCCCAGAGCCTCAGGCATGAAAGTCACTTTGCATAGCCATTATGCTGTCTCATCCCCCCCCCCAGTGGTGATTATTCCAGACTTTTAGCCCCCATGTATGAGGCTCTGAGGCCAGATTCTGGGCTCCATAGGCTATGCTGTTCACCTCCCTGAGCTCCTGTGAGGTGTGCAGAACGGGCGAGTAAGAGACTCTAGCCCCATTCACAGTCAAGGCTTAGCCTTGCCGTGCCTGCCCCAAGCGGGAGTTTACTTTGCCGTGAGCGATAGACAGTTCCTTTGCACCTTACCAGAGAATTGTATGTTCTCACTGTTCAAATTACTGCTCTGGATAATTGCTGTGGTGACATAGGGAGTGAAGCTGGCATGTCCTCTCTTAGGAAACCGTGAGCCAGTGTGAGCCAGGGCCCAGCAGCAGCAGCTGTGTGTATGTGGGGGCAGCTGGCCGTGGACCACTAATGCTCTACTTCCCGAGACAGGTGTTCCCATAGCACTGCGTGGAAGGTCCCGGCACCATGCAGCGGAGAGACTGGGCCAGGGTGTCAGGAGACCAGCTCGATCCCTTTCATCCTTACGTTTGCTGTCCTGACCCAGGCTCATCCCTGAGGCACTGGGAGTCCTTTGGGTCGCCACATGTATTTATAGCAGGGCCTCTAAATAGTAAGGGACCGGCGAGAGTTCTGCTTCCTCTCCCCATCCAACCCACAGCTCCTGGAAGCCCCTGGCCGAGCGCTGTGTATGTGCTGTCCCTGGAAGCAGGAGCTAGAGACGCCCCCTCCAGTGGGCTGGTGTCTTGCTCACTCCGTCAGGAGTGAGGCCCCGCCTGTGTTTTTGCTCTTCAATCACCTTTGGTTTGAGAGAGGAGCCACTTCCTTTAAGAAGCAGGGCCAACGCTGCAGGCCAGGCGGTGAAGCCAGTTTCCAACTCTGTCTGTGGAAGCCGCTGGGGTTAGAAGGAGAAAAAGCAGACACCGCTAAGAGTGCAGTGGAGCAATGCAGAGGCCAGAGCCAGTAGGGTGGGCATTTTCCTTTCAAGATCTCTTATGTGATAGGGCAGGGAAAATAGCATAATGGTTATGCAAAGAGACTCTCATGTCTGAGGTTCTAAAGTCCTAGGTTCAATCCCTTGCACCACCATATGCCAGAGCTGATTATTGCTCTGGTTAAAAACAAACAAACAAACAAAAACTTCATTTTTCAAGGAGTGAAAGATGGGGAGAGAGAGAGAGAGAGAGGGAGAGAGACCAGAGCCCTGCTCACTGGCTGATAGTGGTGTTGGGGATTGAACCTAGGACCTCAGAGCCTCAGGCATGAGAGTCTTTTGCAGAACCATGATGCTATCTGCTTTCTCCCCACCTCTTCATATATATTCAATGTATTTTGAAAATGCTCCTGAGCTAGCCCCACACAAAATTCTTTTTCTCCCATGCAATTTGTCCCCAGTTGCAGTGTGGACCAGCTCTGCATTTCTTCAGCCTTCCTGTCTCTCTGATAATAGACACATAGGTAAGTCAGAGAAAGCCAAGCCAGAGCCCCACCCTGATACACGTGTTTCAGGGGATCAGCTTGGGAGACTGCGGCATGCAGGTCTCCTGCCAGAACTACTTCCCAGGCCACTAGAGTGAGACCGTCCCAGGGAACCGTGACAGGACACAGTGGCTGCAGCCACTGACACTTGTTCTTCATCCCCAGACTCCGTCCATCTATCCGGAGAGAAACAGGAAAGAGGCAGAGAGGCCCACAAGCTGCTGCTGATTCTTATTTTTTCCCAGGATTGCTGCCTGCAAGGCCAACCCACTTCCTAGCCTGGTCACCAGGGTAACCAGCACCCCCACCTTGACAGTCAAGTGTGTGTGAGGCTTCTTGCACCCACACCCAAGGCCTGGGGAGCAAGCCCTGTAATCAGCCTCCTGCTGTCTCTGCAGACAGCCCGGGCCATCGCTTCATCACAGCTACTCAGACACCCCTCACACTCGCATGCCCCTGCCCCAGACAAACGTGCAATCTGCTTCTGCCTGGCTCTGGAAGGAGAGAGGCATCTGCCCTGGAGTCCAGGCACAGCCCGACAGACACCCACACGGGTGAGGAAACGCCCCCTCTTGGAGGAGTAGGATGCAGGCAGGGAGCCCCTCTTCCCCTCCAGAGCTGCCGGGGTTCCTGGAGTCTAGGGAGAGTTTCTGAAAGAATAGCCTGCCCGAGGAGGGGCTGAAGTGGCCAAAATAGAGAAGACTACTGAGGGTGGGTGGGGAGAGACAAGTTCCCAGGTCTGTTGCTGGGTTAGGGGGAATAGCACAGTGGTTTATGCAACAGACTTTGATGCCTAAGACCCTGAAGTCCCAGGTTCAACTCCCAGCACCACCATAAGAGCTGAGTAGTACTCCAGGGAGAGGGAGGAGGAGAAGAAAAAGAGAGGGGGATGGGGAGGAGAAGGAACACATGGCTTAAGAAACTGGGCTCCCAGTGCCAGGCAGTGGTGCACCTGGTCATACAGAACACTATGTGCAAGGACCTGGGTTCAAGGCCCTGGTCCCCACATGCCGGGGGGAAGTTTCATGAGTGGTTAAGCAGTGTTGCAGTTCTCTCTCTCTCTCTCTCTCTCTCTCTCTCTATATATATATATATATATATATATATAGATATATACCTATATCTATATATATATATATATATATCTCCATTTCTCCACCAATTTCTATGTGTCCTATCAAATAAAAATCTTAAAAAAAAACCCAACAAAAACTGGAGTCTACCCCACAAGTGATGAAGCTGGGAGCATCACAGAAGCTTCACAAGAGGCCAGGTCTGGGTCCTCAAGAGTCCCCAGGGGGATGTCAAGAGGCCCTCCTCCAGGGCTGGGAAACTGTCCACAGGGCCTGCCTGTGAGAGGCTCTAGAGTCCATCTTCTGTACCACCAGTCACCGGAGTCGAGTGGTGATCTGGTCAGAGAGAGAGAGAGAGAGGGGAAGAGGGATCCCATTCCACCCAGTCATCCAGTTTCTGGGGTTCAGAGCCATTCAAATGGTTGTTGTGTTTGCTCTCTGCCCTGATGGACACTCCTCAGAGGCTGGAGCTGAGCACTGCTGCACCAGCTCCGGGCTGACCTCCCGCCACACACTGGGCTGTGCCTCTGCTCTGAGCACCTTCCTCAGCCTCCCCCAGTCTGTCCCGGCTCCAGGTTCCGAACCCCCTCCTCTGCATCAAGGCAGGAGAATGGCTGCTTCGAGGCTCTTCCCCCCATTTCTGCTGGGGATGAAGTTTCCCTTCCCTCCTGAGAGCTTGGAGTTCTGGTTCCTGAGGGGCTGCTCATTCCTCTAGGAGACAGTTGCATTTCTTTTTAATCTAATATTGGGATGAACTCAGACCTTATGAATGCACGACCAAGTCGAGCTGCTTGACCAGCTTGACTCTGCCATTTATTTAGAGACACCACAGCAGCCCCCCACCATCCGCAGAGCTCCCCAGTGCCACCCACAGCTCTCCCTTGTGGTGCTGGGGCTCTAACAAGGACTGTCTGCATGTGATAAGGCACTTGGTGACCTGTCTTCAAACCCCCAAGGAAGCAGTACTGCTGAACAGTGGGAGGCAGGGATACGCCTCCTCTGCCTTCTCCAGGGGGTTGGACAGTGATCAGGCCCAAATGGAGATGCCCTCTGTGTCCCACATCCCCAGGGAGCATTGTCACTCGGCCTCTGATAGTTCTTTAGGGAATCCAGACTGAACCAGTCCTAAGATTCATCTTCTTCACAGAATTCTTGTTCTATATCTGCTAGTGTTTTGACACAACTGAGCAGTGCTCCTGGCTCTCTTAAGTAAATAAGTCTTAAAAAATACATTAAAAATAGCTCCTCTAGGGTACATAACTTTAAGGAGGTATATTCCACTTTATAAGTTTATTCCAAATCATTTTCTAGAGTGGCCAGCTTTCTCTTCCTTTTGCCATCATTACGTGGATGTTTCCCTTGCCCTACACCCCTGAAAACTCCAGGTGCCCAACTTTAATTTGTTTTTGCCTGTTCAGTATGTCTGTATGTTTGTCTTCCGCTGATTATTAAAGAGGTTGAGTTTCTTTCGATAGCTTCAGTGCTGGTTACTTTTTGGTAAAGTGATTATTTACACATTTTGTCCATCTTCCTGTCTAGCTGTCTTCTAACAGAGTGTTACGAATTCTTGGTTCTAGATGGCAAGCCTTCTTCACACTATAGCAAGCATATGTTTCCAGCTCATAGCTTCTCTTTGTGGTAATTCTTGATGGATCTAATTTATTCATTTGAAAATGGCCAGACATGTCAGTCTTTTATTTTATACCTTATATGTTTTGTTTGGTTAAAAAATGCTTCCTATTCAGATATTACAAAAGTATTCTGTTAAATTTTCTTGTAAACATTTGAGAGATTTGTCTTTCATGTTAAGGCTTTTTTTTTTTTTTTTTTGACAGAGCACTGCTCAAGTCTGGCTTATGGTGGTGCAGGAGATTGAATTTGGGACTTTGGAGCCTCAGGCACAAGTATCTGTTTGCATAACCGTTATGCTATCTACCCCTGCCCTCATGTTAAGGTTTTCATGGACCTGAAATAGATTTTTACTTTCTTCTTCTCCTTCTCCTTCTTCTTGTTCTTTTTCTCCTTCTCCTCTTCCTCCTTCTCTTCCTCTTCTTCCTTCTCCTTCATTTTCTGGTATAGAGAATGAGACAGAAATATAATTTAGATGCTTTATCTCATGTCATTAATTGTGCTAGTTTCCTACTATTATAACAAATGGCCACCAGTCTTGTGACTTTAAACAACATGATTTTATTATCCTAAGGTTTCTGGGAGCTAGAGGTGGGTTCCAGAGGGCAAAAGCAAGGTGTTGGCAGGGCTGCACCTGGGGGACCTCTCCTATCTTCAAGCCAGTCATGGCTGAGTCGAGTTCCTCTTGCACCATATCACCTACACACTTTCTTTTTCTACCCCCTTTCCACCTATCAGGGCCCCTATGATGACCGTGGGCTCATTGGACTAATCCAAGATAGTCTCCCTGTCAGACATTTCAACAGCTCCTTTCCCATTAGCTGAAAAAGAAAACCGGCTAAGGTTTTTAGGTGAGTTTGGTCAAGAATCTAGCTGAGGCATGGAGCTCAGGAGGAACTTGAAGGAGGGAACAGTCCTCACGTGGCTCTGAAAGCTGATTCAAAGATGGTGTCTTGGCGTATAGATTTTCCCCATTGTGTGTGTGGACATGAGGGGAGGGAACAGCTGATGTCTAGGGGATTCTAGAACATGGAAATGCCTACTACATGCCCAGAATTAATAACATTGTGTTATTTCATACCACCCCATGGCACTTTTTGCTAAGTACTACTATTATGCTCTCTTAGAGACATGGGCTGTGTAGAACAGAACCTTGTCCATAGAAGGAAGTGAGAGAGCCAGGATTCAAACACAGGAAGCTGGGCTCCAGTTTCCAAGTGTTACTGCTGAATGAACAAAGGGAGGCATTCAGCCTCCCTTAGCTGTGTGCTCGTGCCTGAGTCACATTAAATTCTCTGAGCTTCCAATTCATTGTCAGTTATCACAGGGGCGGGCATGTGCCTCCTTGGTGCTGCTCAGGGCTGTTGTGTGGGCATTCTGAGACTAGTGGCGAGACAGCAGTTCAGATCAGAAGAACAGGACTGCGGGGGTCACTCCCCTGCAGAGCCCGAGTGGAGGCTCAGGTTCCCTTGGCAGACACACCAGGCTGGTAACTGTAGCAGCTACAGATCCCAGACACCAAAGTGAATATTTTCCCGCCATCAACTTCCTCCCCAAACCAGCAAACTTCAGAGCTCGACGGTGGGTTCAACCAAGTATTCAGCAAGAATGCCATCACGTCTCAGAGGATGCTGTTACAAAATCTGAATATGTGCTGACACTTCTTAGTTGCAACTGGGCAAAGTTCACAAGTTACTTAGTGCCCATTGCAAACCAAGAGAGAAAGAGAATTTCAGGAATTAGAAGAACAGGGATTCCTTTATCTCTCTTTATCTTTGTCTTTATATCTGGGAAAAATAATATTATTTTGTTGGTTAGCTTTTGAATTTGTAAAAAAAAAAAAAAAAAGATGAACAGGGAGCCTTCAAGGTATTTGCTAAGGAAAATTGTCACTTGCCCCAGTTTAAGCCACCAATTCTCTTTTAAAGATGTTTTATTATTTTATTTTAATGAGAGAGATAGACCAGAGCACTGCTCAGCTCTGGCTGATGGTGGTGCTGGGGATTGAACCTGGGACCCCAGAGCCTCAGGCAGGAAAGGCTTTTGCATAGTGATGGTGCCGGCTCCCCAGTCCCAAGTCACCAAATCTTTTTTTTTTCCAATGTACACATCACACATTATTACTAGAAATAGCACATAGTCATTTAAACAGTGGGGGCAGTTCTGAAGGCTCCACCCCAGGCCAGTCCTCACCCCAGGATCCAGCTACTCTCCAGGCGAACTCTGTAAATGTGATGACTTCCCAGACAAACAGACTGCTTACAAAAGATATGCTTTAGTTGAATCTCCTCTGCTAAAACAGCCCTCTCGCCTATGGAAGTCCTGTTTCCTTGCCTCCTTGCCAGCTATGTCCATTTCCTAGAGCTGTCTAGCACATGGCTATGCATTTAGCAGCTATAAAGAACACAAACTGGGTATCTGTGGAAGGCCTTACTCTGCCTATCATGTTAGCATGCAATACTGTTAAAAGGAGGGAGAGAGAGAGAGACGTCTAGGAGGTGGCACAGTGAGGAGGGTGCTGAACTTGAAAGCATGAGGCCCTATGGGGCAGGGTGTTGGTGCACCCTGTTGAGTGTACTTTACCATGTGCAAGGACCCAGGTTCAAGTCCCGGGGCCACCTGCAGAGGGAGGATTCATGAGCAGTGGAACTGTGGTATTTCTTTTCCTTTTTCTTTTTCTTTTATTTTATTTTATTTTTTACATTTTTTTAGTCACTAGAGTCACTAAATCTTTCCTATCATGATTTCATCAAACCTTCTCCTTTCACTTCTCAGTAGAATGGAAATTTCAGTCATGTAACTACTGATCATTTTTGACTGTCAGAGGCAATCTTGGAAAACATTTAAAAAGAGCAGTGGGTGGGAGGAGTCACTCTGTCAGATACTAGGGCATCAAATCAGCACAGCACCAGCACAGAAACTGATCTAGGCCATGGGGAGAACAGCAAGAACCCAGACACAGAGACAGACACACAGACAGAGACAGTGTCCCTGGGGGCTTGGCATCCACTCACTGCAGGGGTTAGGGAGGGCTGCTTGGTTGGTGCGGAAAGACTGACTCACTGTGTAGAGGAAAGAACATCCCATTTCTCCTTGTACTAGAGGTGGGATGAATTCCAGATGAAGTAAGGCCTCATTATGATGGGCAAAAGTATGAAACTGGGAGCTGGCAAGATAGCTCACCTGGATAGGCGCCTGCACTGTCTAAAATTTGGTACATTTGACTACATCAAAATGAAGGATTCTCTCTGCATTGATAGGAAAGACCAAACAAGGAGGCTATGTGACAGGAATAAATATTTTCAGTGTCCAAGGCTGACATGAGGTTAATATTTAGAATATATAGGAAGCTCCTTAATTCATTCAGAAAAATAACGTGGTTCGGGAGATGGTGCTGTGGATAAAGCATTGAACTCTCAAGCATGAGGTCCCAAGTTCAATCCCCAGCAGCACATGTACCAGAGTAAAGTCTGGTTCTTTCTCTCTCTCTCTTCTCCTATCTTTCTCATTAATAAATTAAAAAATCCTTAAAAAAAGAAAAATAATAGAAAATGTGACAGAAAATTGGGAAAGGATGCAAATACTGGCACTTCAGAAAGGAAAATGTCTCTGTCATACTTAGGTATTTGGGAAAAAATGACTAAGTCAACAGTGGTCAAATAGATAACAATGAAAATTATAGTGTGATACTGTTGTTGATATCAACTGGACACAAAGTAGGACAGCAGAGCATACTAAGTGTTAGCATGTTCACCGAAGAAACAGGAAGGGCTGCCTTCAGGTGCCAAAGATGACAATGCCAACTAGCAAGGTCAATTTTAGGAGCGACATGGAGGAGTGAAGACACAGACGCCATGGCCCAGCATTCTCGTTTCTTTCTTACAGCCCATGAGGGACAAACCTAATTCCATTGCAGTGCTGCTGGTGGTAACAAGAAGTGACTAGCAACCCGTCTTATTACCTAAGCAACTGACCAATTCAATGAGCTCAGTGTACAAATCAGTCGCTTTTAGTGGTCGGGACTTACAAACTCTTAGTGTACACTGGGCCTTCAGAAGAGCTTTGTGGCATCAGCATCATGCTGGGGGAGTAAACACGCAATAGAACGAGCTCGGCACAGTGCCGCTCAGGCCTTTCCAGAGCAGACCTATGGGCTAAAACCAGTAGCTTTGCAGGGTTTATGGAAAGACAGGCAAATCTTAAAATATGAGAGAACTTGTAAATGGAGGAAGGCAGAGAAAGAGTTATGCAGAGAGGGAACTAATGGGGGCACAGATAGAATTTTAAAAGATTTTTTGAGCTAGATTAGCATCCGTGTGACTCTTGCCCCTGAGGTCCCTGTATCCCCTGCCCCCCATGTCCCCAAGTCCAACTTCATCACTTACTGGCTGCCTTGAGCACAACTTTCTCCAACCCCCATCCACCTCCTCCTCGCACTTCTCCCAACTCCAGGCTCTACTCTGAGAAGCCGGTGCTACAACCAGGAGTCTGAGCTCCACTTCCAAATGAACTCACTCTTCTTGCTCTCGGGAAAAGTCTTGTTCATTTAAGAATCAATTTAAAGCTTCAGAATCAGTCTAAGGTTTTTGTGACAACTATGGTGGCTATCTTTGGGAGGGTGAAGACACAGAACTTTGATGGTGGGTGTGTTGTGGTGTTAAATTATAACCTGTAACCTTACCATCTTGTGACTTAGTATTAATCACATATAGAAGTTGCAAAAAGTAAAATTCAGTTTAAGCCTTTCTCTGTCAGTGAGTCCTCTTTTGCCTTAAGGTCCCCCAGTGCTGATCCCTCCAGCTCTGCGTGCCCGCACCCCATCTGTATGCCCGCATGCCATCTGTATGTCCGCACCTCCGTCTGTATGTCTGCACCCCCATCAGTGTGCCCGCACCCCATCTGCGTGCCCGCACCCCATCTGCGTGCCCGCACCCCATCTGTATGCCCGCACCCCATCTGTATGCCCGCATGCCATCTGTATGTCCGCACCTCCGTCTGTATGTCCGCACCCCCATCAGTGTGCCCGCACCCCATCTGCGTGCCTGCACCCCATCAGTGTGCCCGCACCCCGTCTGTATGCCCGCACCACGAAGTGACTGCTTTGAGGGGACCCGCAAGGCTGGAGCCGAACCAGGGAGCTCTGTGCCTGTGGCCTCTGCTGCCTGCGGCTCCGGCGAAGGTACCCCAGCAGGTGCGGCGAGCGCTCCGCCCACCGCCCGCCCCCTGCTCCCCGCTCATTGGTCCAGCCCACGCCGCCTCCGGGCCTGCGGCAGGGGGTAGGTTCCGCGCACGCGCAGTGGGGGGTGCGGGCAGGAGGGGCTGGCGGACCAAAGCGACGTTGCGCGGCGGTTGCGTCCGGCTCGTGGACTCGCGGCGTCCGGAGGGGGCGTGGCCAGGTTCGTCTGACCCCGCCCCTGTCAAGCCCCGCCCCTCGGCCGCCCGCCCCGCCCCTCGGCCCGCCCCGCCCGCCGCTCGCCGCCAGCGGACGAGAGCCGGAGAAAGTCCTGCCCGAGGGCGGCACCGGGGCCGCTGCGGCCCGGGCGGCGAAGGCAGCTCGCGGTCCATGCATCCGCCGCCCGCCGCGATGGACTTCGGCCAGAGCAGCCTGTTCGGCTACATGGATGAGCTGCAGGAGCTGACCTTCATCGAGAGGCCGGTGCGCCGGAGCCTCAAGGTGCGCCCCGGACCCCCAGCCGGCCCCCCGGACCCCCAGCCGGCCCCCCGGGGCACCCCTTGCTCGACGGGTCCCGGGACTCTGCGCCTCGAGGGACAGGACCCCCGGCCGTGCCCTGCGGCCCGGGGCCAGCCGGGGCCCCTTGGGTTCAGCACGCCCGGCCGAACCCCCATTCTCCATGGCCGGGGCCCCCTCCCGCCGGCCCTGCAGGAGCTGCCCGGTGGCCGCTGCAGCCCGTTGGTCCCCGATCCCCAACCGGCTGCCTCCCCGACGCGGCCTCCCTGGTGCTGCCCGCGTCTCATCCTCCGTCCACCCAGCCCGACCGCCCCCCCCAAACCCAAAATCTCTCCTGGAGACCCCCAGATCCCACGCTTCCTTGCCCCCCCCCCCCATCCAAGTAGCTCATGTCCCACGGGCCCCTTGCCACCTTCCATCCTTGGGAAACCCCGGACCCTCTCCGCACCCCCATCCCAAGTCACCCCATTTCACCCCAGCCCCTCCCGGGCTCCAGCTGGGGGCCCTGCAGACCCCCCGCTCCCTAGAGGGAGCCCATGCCCAGCCTGCAGCCCCCCATCCCGCGCTCGCACCCCCACCCCGCCTCCCAGAGGAGGGCTTGCACCCCCACCCCGCTCCACTGCAAGCCCCCGCCCCCAGTCAGCCCCTCAATACCCCTCTTTAGCCTCACTGGCTCCCACCTTCCGCAGTGTCGCTAATCTTCGGCTTCCTTCCAGCCCTAGAGTTTCCGGTCCGTCCACCCCCCACCCAGATTTTGTCTGTCCGATTTGCTGCAGTCTCCCACCGTCCCTCTCCCCCTCTCTCCCCGCCCCTTTCTTTCCTGGGATGGAAAATGCTGGAGAGAACAGCCTTGGGATACCAGAGAGCAAGAGTGTGCTGGTATTTTGTACGTGCAGATAAAATTGGTTTCTGCAAGGTTCCAAAGCCATAACCACTTCCCAAGCTCCAGCCTAGAAGCTGGGCCAGTAAACAGACAACACCCAACTCCCGGAACCCCACTCTGGGGTCCTGACTCTTGGTACCCTTGCTTACTTTCCAGGCTGAGGCTTAACGCTCTTGGGGGCTAGGTAGGGTGGGCCCCCTTGTGTGCTGAATTTGTATTTTTCATTTGACAGACAGCAGAAGAAATAGAAAGGTTGACAGTGGACGAGGACCTCAGCGATATTGAAAGGGCTCTTTACCTGCTCAGGTAATTGAATCTCTCTGTGAACTTGTTTTTCTTCTGTTGGCAGAACTGATGAATACTTTCTGGAATGTCATGCTACAGTTTTGTCCAAATTTACTTCACCACTGTAGCAGTCTGCATTGCACAAACAACACTGGCCCTTAGTTATTATTCTACATTAAGATTTGGGTCTGGGCTCACTCACAGGAGAACTTGAATATTGCCTTGATGAGGAGGAGGGGCAGAACAATTAATGAGTCTCTCCTCCTCCTCCTCCTCCTCCTCCTCCTCCTCCTCCTCTTCTTCTTTTTCTTTTTTTAAACTTTCCAGCTTTGAATGTTTTCACATAAGATCCAGTAAGCTCAGATGAGATTTAAGAATACCCAGTGATTGATTAAATTTAAACTTATTGTAGAGTCCGAACAGGACATGCTATTTACTATACAGGGAAAGAAAAGCTCAAATAAGGCAATTTTGCTTTGTACTTTTGCCTGAGGGATTTTTTTTTTTTTTAATTTGATCGATCCAGTTCTCATTCAAATTCCATCTCACAAGCTCTACAGAATTACTTAAGGCAAATGGTCATGACAAATATTTACAGAATTTCCTTTAATTTTTAAAAATCATGTTTTGAATCTTCTTCTGAGGAACTGATGAGGTGATCACCACAGCACACACAGGCATACAACTCTGAAGAAATTAAAGACATTTCCTAAGACGTTCTGTGTGCTTCTGTCTTAATATTTTCATTTCACTGATGCGGCATTTCCCCAAGTACGGCTTCTTCTTGTGCTTTTTAGAGTCTGCTTTTGAAGGTGGTGTTACATTCCTCCGAGGATATCTGTCATCCTTGATACTGCAACTGGGGTCGACGTTGTGGCAGGTGCTGACACTTTCCTTGTCCTCCCTATTTAGAGATCATGTTTCTGGCCCCATACTACTCATGGAGTGATTCTAAACAAAAAAATTCCAATTTTCTCAATTTATTATTCTTTAACCTGTCAGTGGTGTCTTGACTTTTTGTCCTCTGTATATCAGCCAGTTTATAATTTAGACCATTCTTTCCAATAATTCCATCACATAAAATGTGTCCATGTTATTTTTTATTTTGTTTTTTTATTTCTTTATTGGGGGATTAGTGGTTTGCAGTTGACAGTAAAATACAACAGTTTGTACACCTATAGCATTTCCACATAACGATACAACTACCATTAGGTCCTCCTCTGCCGTCATGTTCCAGGACCTGAAGCCCCCCACCCCAGAGTCTCTTCCTTTGGTGCAGCGCGCCAGATGTTGTAACCATTTCTAATGATTATTATTATTGTTACTTTTTAAACTTACTATGTATGAACTAATTGTATGTGTCTGGTGCTTAGAGAATAACCCAACGCTAGACCAATTTTTCTGTGCCTTAATAATTAACATTCACCACCAATGTGTCCTGGAGCTCAGCTTCCCCAGAGACACACCCTACTAGGGAAAGAGAGAGGCAAACTGGGAGTATGGACCGACCAGTCAACGCCCATGTTCAGCGGGGAAGCAATTACAGAAGCCAGACCTTCTGCCTTCTGCAACCCACAATGACCCTGGGTCCATGCTCCCAGAGGGCTAGAGAGTGGGAAAGCTATCATGGGAGGGGATGGGTTATGGAGATTGGATGGTGGGAATTGTGTGGAGTTGTACCCCTCCTACCTTATGGTTTTGTTCATTAATCCTTTCTTAAATAAAAAATTTTAAAAAAAAAGAAAAAAAATTAACATTCAGCGTCCTGAACAATAGCTTTAACATCTGACTTTTCCCTGTTGAACTAGGCAGACAGCCGGTCAAACTTTGGGTGAATCTCCTTTCATACACAGGAGTTAGTGATTTGTCCCAAGCTCCTCCTCATTCCTAGTGAACTCTTTAGTATCGGCCCTGACTTGCCGTTAGGAATCGGAGAGTTTTGCTCTCCTTAGTGGGGACAGCCGGTGCCGATGCTTCTAGATAACAGCAACCAGATAACAGGCTGCTGCTTCTCTTTTTGCAGGATGGCTCATTCGTTTCCTAGTTTGCTTTTACCATTTGTTAGTGAACCAGGTCATCTAAGTTGTCTTTATTTCTCAGACACAGAACCCAAGTTTTATCTACTTCTGGAACTTACAAAGCCTGTATAGAGACAGAAAGATCTCATTCTGAGACAAGAGTTTGCAAAAAAGATCTGATAACTTCCTCTAGTTTCTTGTGGAAGGCTCATCTACCTGGAAGGAGATTTGCAAATGGCTCAGAAGTGGAATACTGGTTTGCTTGTGTCTGAGTCTTCTCTTGTCTTCCTGCCTTCTCACCACCACCTGGGGGCAAGTGGGATTTCAGCTGTTGAAATCCCTTCAGCTTCTGAAGGGACCATACCAAGCTTCAAAGGGTCTTTCTTCTCTGGGATTTTCAGCGTGTGCCCTAGATGAGCTGGATACTTTATACCTGCGAAAGCCTCCTCTGCTTTTATTTGTTGAGCCTTCCATTTTAAATATAGTTTCATTTTCTTTTTTCTAATTTCTGTTTCCTGTCGCTATAAATTCTGACACTTATTCCTGTTTTCATTTTTTCTCTGTCATTTTCAGGTTTGCTTCTGAGTACTTTACTTTTCCTCTGTGAGTTGAGTATTTAATACTCAGCTTCTCTCTCTCCCAGGCTTCTGTATGTCTAATCTGTTTCTTCAGAGCCCTTCGTCTGCATATCAGAAGTATGTGCTAACTCAGAATTCAGAGTCAAATGTGTACAGCCAAAAAGGAAATGCTTTATATTAGTGGTGATTCTGGTAACTTTTGAGTCTAATATCTAGAAAACCATACAGACAATAGCAAGGAATCCCTCTGATCATTCTCTGCCACAAAAGCATGGCAGGTCAACACTTAATGCTACTTTCAGAATTTTTAGAACATTATGGTATTTGGAGATTTGGCACAGATGAGTTTGTAGCTTTGCATAAAAATGATGCGATATACCCATCTGTGGCATTCAGCGATGAAGCAAAACAATTTCCCTAATAGTCACAGCTTGTGACTTAGTCACAATCCGACCACAGCATCTTTTTCTGTTCTCTCTCTTCCTTGTGGCTTTGGCATAGATATTAATAATGTACTTAAAATGTGCATGATTTTGTTAGAAACTTGAGTGTATATATTGTAATTTGATTAGATCAATCTTTTAAAAAAGTATTTATATATGTATTTTGGCTAGAGATAGAAATTGAGAGGGGTGAGGAAGAGAGGCACCTGCAGCCTTGCTTCACTGTTTGTGAAGCTTCCTCCCTGCAGATGGGGACCAAAGGTTTCAGCTGGGTCCTTGTACACTGCAGTATGTGCTCAATCTAATTAGATAATTTTTTTTAGTAAGTATATACTTTTTAGTGATTGAATAGTGATTTACGAGGTTATGAGATACTAGGGGTCTAATTCCACACACTCCCACCGCTAGAGTTCTGAGCCCCTCATATGGTGACCACCATACTTCTCCCTAAACCATAGCTATGGGTTGACTATGTTTTTCCTTTCTCTCTTTTTTCCAAGTTCCTTTTTCTCAATTTTCTGTATTCCAGTTATGAGAGAAATCACTCTGTATCTATTTACCCTTCACCTCCTTCATCAACCACAGTCACTGTCAGTGGCACTGATCAGATGCATCTTTACCCACTAGTGCATTCCCATAAATAAGTGACGCCATCTTAGCTGTGCAGCGATGCCCCACCAGGCCCTCCCTCATGTCTTGTTCCTGACTTGATTGAGATGCGTGCAGTTCATGTGCCACATGCCACACAGTTCACTTACTTGGCACGTAGCTCCGTGCTTTGTTCTGTCTTCTTGGAGGAGACTCTCACTGCCACTCCAAGTCAGTTTTGGAATGTTGCCATCACCCCAGAAAGAAATTCTGTGCCCAGGAGTGGACCCTCTTCACTTCTCCCAACCTCCCCAGCCTTTTGAGAATGACTAATCTGCTTTCAGTCTCTGTGCTGGTGCCTGCCCTGGACCTTTCATGTAGATGGAAATTTCTTTCTTTCTTTTCTTTTTCTTTCTTTTTTTAAAAATATTTTTCTTTTTTTAAAAATATTTATTTTCCCTTTTGTTGCCCTTGTTGGATTTCTGTTTTTCTTATTGAGATAATTTAAGCTGTATTTGCAATATATATTGCATATTTAATGTGTAGCATAGCTACTGCACTTAATCTAGATTTTTCTATTGCTCATTTTGCAGCCACCAGTCAGTTCAAAACTATTTTACATTTCGCACTGTGAGTTTGAGAACACTTTTGCTTTTCACCTTGCACGGATGGTCAGATAAAGTACATTTTGAATTATGGACACACCCCCTCTTCTTATTTTTGGAGTGAGTGCTCCCTTTAGTGATGTCAGAGTAGGATTTAAAAAATAATTTAAAGAAGATTTTTATTTCATTTAAAATATTTATTTATTACTAGGTAGAGACAGAGAGAAATTAAGAGGGGAGTGGGAGATAGAGAGGGAGAGAGACACCTGCAGCCCTGCTTCACCACTCATGAAGTGTTCCCCCCATAGGTGGGGCCAGAGGCTTGAACCCCAGTCCTTGCACACTGTAGTGTGAGCACTTAACCAGGTGCACCACCGTCTGGCCCAGAGTGAGATTTTTGTAGTAAAATCTGGCACTTAAAGGAGTAAACAGAAGCTTAAACTGTGACTGTGGCCAGTTTCCATCCTTGATTACAAATGACATTGGGGGTGCTGAGGAAGGACCCCACTTATCTCCTTGGCCACCTGCCTAGCTCCTGGCTATTTCATTTTGAAAAAGACACGTTCCGTTTACTGTCAAAAGCCATGTGGAAAATGTTTTTATATGTCTACATTTCTAAGTTCTTCTGAATCACCACCTGTCATTTCCTTTCTACCTTTGAGTGCTGTTTTTATGAGGTAGGGATGTGAGGGGTGTGTGTGTGTGTGTGTGTGTGTGTGTGTGTGTGTGTGTAAGAGGGTCTCCTGGCTGTGCTGAAGGTGGGCATCTTCAGTGGTTGTTGGTGAGGATTGTTTTTAACAACTTACAAATGGGATGGACCCCTTTTTATTTTATTAGACAAATCGGTTGAGGCTGAGAATCATAAAAAGGATACAGACTTTAAACATTTCACTTTAGCTTAAGGATACACACACACACACACACACACACACACACACACTCTTCAAATCATGTATCGTGTGTGTGTGTGTGTGTGTGTGTGTGTGTGTGTGTATGTGTGTGTCAGTCTTTTGATAGGCTTGTTAGCTTGTCTTTCTGTGGAGGTCTGGTGGCTGCAGTTCAGAATCCTTTCTTTCATCAGTCACGCCCATATTACGTTTACAATATCACATCTGGCTTCTCTCAAGTTGAGCAAGAATTTCAAGATGCATACTAAGTGATCTGCAAACATATGGGCTGAGACTTTTAGGATCCATTATGTTTGCTGTTGTTGTTTCTTATTTCCTCCGTCAGCAGCAACATACCTTCATTGAATTTTTCTAAAACTTTCCAACTAGGTTTTCACAGCGGCAGCTCTTTCTCACATTCCTATGATTATGTAATCCTTAATCAACTTATGCAACTGCAGTGTCAAGTGAACCTGGGGTAAACCTGTCTGGGAACAAACACAGCAGACTCATGGCTACACATTCCTGAGTGAGAATGTTCTGGAGAGCAGCCTGCCAGCTTTACGTTTGCACCATGCCTTTGGCAGGCAGGTGGACAGTGGTGCTTGATTGGGAGACTCTCCTTGTACCTCTTGGGAGAGGCACCCTCCCTCTCCAGAGCGCGCACATGCTCGTGTGAGCTTCTCGCTTCCTTTCTGCCTCCCCATGGTTTCCCTTTTCTGTCTCTGCCGAGTTTGGTTCATGATTGGGCCTGTGCTGGCGTCACCTCCATTCACGCTAAGAAAGATCGAAGCTTAGTTACCGAAGTGCTCTTCTCTCATATCATGTTTTGTTCTTGAAACCCAGCTTTTTTGAACACAAGTTGATATGGGCACAAGTAGTTTGCTGAGTTCTCGCCCATGAGCACACCCTTGTAAGCCAGCACCCAGAGAAAGAAGCAGAACACTATCTCCGGTGTAGTCTGCAGGAGGGCCTCGCCCTCCCTGCCCAGTGACCTCAAGGGCAGCTTGTCTGACTCTGCTCTTTATGTGGTCGCTGTATTATACGAGTGTCTTTAACTCAACTCTGAAAAGAGACTCCACCGTGTTGCTTCATGGGGAAATGGATTGTTTATCTTTGTGGCTGTATGAAGTTCCTTTACCTGGCTACACACCAGAATTGCTGGTATTCCTGCTGTTGACAGACACTTGACTTAGCTCTGGGTCTGGGCCGTTATGAACTGAGCCACCCTGAACGTTGCCGTCTAGGTCTCTTGGTGACTATACCCACACGTTTCTTTTAGATAACGCCACGGAGGTAGAAGCAGATGTCCAGGTTATCGTCATGAAGCAAATATGGGTTTTGTAGTGCACCTAATTGGCACTGAGAGAAATGAGTTTTGGGTCAGACATATTTGATCTGTGAGGCTTGTGGTTAGCGTCTCCCAGGAAGTGACTGGCACTACCCTGCAGAGGATTGTGCTCAAGGAAGCATGTAAGAAGGCAGAAGCCAGACCTTCCACCTTCTGCACCCCGTAATGACCCTAGGTCCATACTCCATGTCGTTAAAAAATAGGGAAGCTATCAGGGGAGGGGATGGGATACGGAGTTCTGGGGGTGGGAATTGTACCCCTCTATCCGGTGGTCTATGGTCTTGTCAGTGTTTCCATTTTATAAATAAATACATTAAAAATAGTAATGAATTACAGGAGCCAGTTGGTGGCTCACCCAGCATTAAAAAAAAAAAAAAGAGGCAGTGCCTTTTTCTGAATTTCATTAGATGTCACCTCCAGTTAGCAGATGTGTTGGACACTGAGGGAGCAGCTGTGCTGTGTCACAAATACTGTATATTCAAACAGAGTCAGGTTTATTCCTGGTGGTCGAGGCCGACTCATTCACTCACCAAGAGACTGTAAATGATTTCTCTAAGTCAAGTCTGCTCATCCCAGATGGGAGAGAAGACCCTTACATAGTAAAGAAAAGGAGAATAAATGTCTGGTGAGGCTGTCGGACTTGGGCAGTCATTCTCAGTAAAGACTCAGAGTGGTTTTTATTCCTTTCTTTTCTTATCTAATCAGTGATATTTATTTATTTGCTTACTTACTTATTTATTTTAACAGAGCAGTACTCAGCTCTGGTTCATAGCGGGCCTGGGGACTGAACCTAAGGCTAAAAGTCTCTTATATAACCACTAGGCTGTCTCCCCAGCCCAGAGTGTGCCTTTAGTTCCAATACACCCGGGACTTCACCCAGAAACTTTATGTCCTTATACAGCTTTTTCCCTGCATGGTGACCCAAGGCAACCACCAATTGGCCTTTTGTTCCCAGATATTAGGCTTTCCTGATGTGGGCTATAGACGTGTGTGTGTGTGTGTGTGTGTGTGTGTGTGTGTGTGTGTGTGTGTGTGTGTGATGTGTGCTGTGGGATCTCCTGTTGTGGCAAGTCCTGTGAGGGCTGCATGTTTCTGCACTTTTACTAAGGCATTTAATAAGGTGTGCATTTGGGACTGTTCCATTGGATGATTTTTGGTGTTTATATTACCTGCAAAAGCACTGTCACAGTTAAGCCCGTTAAGATACCCCCAGCCCCCAAGTAATTTAGTTCCCTTTGCGGTATCTTCTCTCCCTCGATTCTCTCAATCCCGGCACCCAGCAGACAGATCTGCTTTTTGTCAATAGAGGTGAAGCTGCACTTGCTGGTGAATCACATGACAGTCACTCTTCTATATGGCTGCTTTTACTGCTCAGAATTACTTTGAAGGGCCGGGTGGTGGCACACCCGGCTGAGTGCCCATGTCACCAAGCACAAGGACCCAGGGTCACTCTCCTAGTCCCCACCTTGAGGGGAATGTTTCATGAATTGTGAAGCAGAGCTCTAGGTGTCTCTCTTTTCTCTCAATTTTTCTCTGTCCTGTCAGGGAAATAATGAAAAAAATTAAATATTTGAACTTCATGACATTGCGCTCCCTTTTCACAACTGATAATCACTCTACCTTAGGAACCTGCACATTTTGTTTACCCACCCCTCCGTAGATGGCGTTTGGGTGCGTTCCGGCGTGTGGCGATCACAGGCATCGTGGCTGCACACATCCATGCATAGGTCTTCCTCCTCTCTGGTGATCAATCAGCCAGCGGTGGGGTGATTGGACCCAACAGTAGGCGTCTGCTTACAGTTTTAAGAAACTGCTGTTTCCCAAGTGATGGCCGTTTTTTCATTTCTACCAGCAGCGAATGACACTTCGTATGTTTAGTTTGCCTAGCGCTGGTTAGTCTCTTCTAGCGGCTTTCTTGGCTTAGAACATGGCGACTCCCTGTTGTGTTTGTCATTTGGATTTGCCTAACGGACTGTGGACACGGAACACGGTAGCGTGTCTGGGAAACCACCATGTATCTCGCTGGGTGGTATGTCTGTCTCTTCCCATCCTTTTCCGGTTTGTTGAGTATGTGCTTTGCAAATATTTTCTCCCAGTTTCTATGACTGGTCTTCTTTTGTTGTCAACTGGCCCTCACCACTTGGGGCCACGCTTTTCAAGTAGAGAGAGGCAGGAGGCAGAGAGGGAAAGACAGTATAGTACTGGCCCTGTGTTGTGAGGGCTGGGCTTGCAAAGCAAGCACCCTTCCAGGTGAGCTATCTGGCCCCTGTGACTTACCTTTTAATTTTTGTAAGAATAGTTTTTTTTTGGGGGGGGGCTGGTGGTGGTGCGCTTGGTTGAATGCACACATTACAGTGCACAAGGACCTGGGTTCAAGCCCCTGGTCCCCACCAGCAAGGGTTAAGCTTCCTGAGTGGTGAAGCAGGGCTGCAGGTATTTGACCACGCCACCCTCAATCCTAGTGATGAGATGCGGAACCTGTTTCTTATTTCTTCCACTAAATAGTGCAAGTGGACATTGCCTCTAGAGCAGAAGCCACATGGGTAGGTGAAGTGATGGAGTTTTTGATCGATGCTTACTTATTATTATTATTATTTTAAGTATTTATTTATTTATTTTTATTTGGCAGGACAGAAGGTGAAACAGGAAGGGAAGACAGACAGACACAGAGAGAAAGACAGACACACCTGCAGCCCTGCTTCACCACTTGTGAAGCTTCCCCCCTGCAGGTGGGGATTGGAGTCTTAGACCCTGTCCTTGTTCACGTGACATGTGCACTCAGCCAGCTGCACCACCTCCCAGCACCTGTTCTTCTTATTTTTGCAGAGCTAGTATCTTATGTATGCAGACGTCCCTACTCTCAAGAAGATCCCCTCCCCCTACCCCATTCAGTTAAAAAGATCGTTCATTTGCAAGTTAGATTTTCCTGATCCTGAATGGGCCCAGGTTCACAGGAATCGACTGCAGTGATATAACTGAACCAAAAAGGCTGTTCCTTTAGTCACACTAAAAATAACCAAGTATTGAGCAGTGTGGTTCTTTAGCTTCAAGAACTGTGCACATTATAGAATTGGCTAGAGTAGATCTGGGGCAGAGCGAGAGTTCTGTGACAACATAAAAACTGCTCTGTGTTCTGGACGAAGAAGTCTGTTAAGTCCTCTTGGTTTGAAATGTCTCTTGGTAATTAAACTGTGATGTTAACATGAACCAGCTCTATATACTCTGTGTAGATTATTTTTCTAAAACTAACTTCAATTTGAAATACTTTTATATATATTTCCAGGAAAGTTACAAAGAGAGTTTCTGCAGGCCTTTTAAGTTTCCTCTAAAGTATCTTACATAAGCAGGAACATTTGTGAGCGTCGCCACTCACTGAACTCCATCCAGGCTTTATTTGTCTCTCACCGTTTTTTGTTTTGTTTTTTTCCACTAATGTCTTTCTCCCATTCTGCCCCTGTCTTGGGACTTTTTCCAGAAGCCCACGTTGCACTTACTGCATACATCTTGCTGGGCTCTATCTGGCTATAACAGTTCGTTAGTCTTTTCTGGCTTTTCATAATCTGATGGTTTTGAAGAGCACTGGTTAGGTGTTTTTTAGACTGCTTCTCAGCTGGGGTTTGTCTGGTATTTTCCACACTTGCAGGTTGGATGATGGAGACTGGAGGGGCGGGGACCCAGGTGATGGACTACCTTCTCCTTCCATCTCTTGACTGGGTGATGCTCTCAGTGCGATTTGTGGCTGATGATGGTAATTTCTTTTGAAGCAGGAGCTGCTAGCTTCCTCTGCTATAGGACAGGTGGGAGAGGATTCCCAGCCTTGGGTCTCATGTCAGGGGAAAATGTCCGGTCTCTCACCGTCATCTGTGATACCGGCAGGAGGTGTTTATAGATAACAATAAGTTAAGCATGTTCCCTATAGTCCCAACTTGTGGACTTCTTTTGAAATCTTTGGTAGGTATTGGATCTTGTTGTGTGTGTGTGTGTCCCCCGCCCCCAAATCTACTGATAAACTACAAAAACTACAAGGATTTAAAAAAAAAATTATTTATTTATTCCCTTTTGTTGCCCTTGTTTTATTGTTGTAGTTATTATTGTTGTCATTGATGTCCTCATTGTTGGATAGGACAGAGAGAAATGGAGAGAGGCGGGGAAGACAGAGAGGGGGAGAGAAAAACAGACACCTGCAGACCTGTTTCACCGCCTGTGAGGCGACTCCCCTGCAGGTGGGGAGCCGGGGGCTTGAACTGGGATGCTTACACCCGTCCTTGCGCTTGGCAAAGGATTTTCTTACTTAGCCATTAACACAGTGAATTACACTGCTTGGTTTTAATATGATGAGTCAGCCTTGTGTTCTTGAGTTGCAATCTATTTGGTTGTGAATAGATTGTTTCGCTTATGAATCTTTTCTTATTCCTTTTGACTTTTTTCACTTAGAAAGAGGAAGAGAGAGAGAGAAAAGTCACAGAACCAAAGCTTCTTTCTGTGTGGTGGGGGCCAGGCGCGAGCCTAGATCGTGCATATGACTAAGTAGATGCACTATCCATGTGAGCTTTTTTTGCCAGCCCTCTTTATAAATCCTATTGAGACGTGTGCTCAGCCAGGTGCCACCACCCAGCCTCAATATAAATTCTTTTGTATGCTATTTACATTGTTTCTGTATTCTTGAGGTTTTTTGTTTTGTATCTACATTAAGTAGAGATAATTGATTTGAAATGTTCTTTTCTTATATATTCTTTGCTTAGTTTTAGGTGAATGCTCATGAAATGACTCAGGAAATGATTTTCTCTTCTCTGGGAGAGGTTGTTTAGAAACGGCGTGTTTTTCTTCCATAATGTTCAGTAAAATCCACTGTTAAGTCAGCCAGGGAAGGGATTTTCCTTTTTGAGAGTTTTTTTAAAATTTTTATTTATAAAATAGAAACGCTGACTAAACCATAGGATAAGAGGGCTATAATTCCACACAGTTCCCACCACCAGAACTCCGTATCTCATCCCCTCCCGTGATAGCTTTCCTAGTCTTTATCCCTCTGGGAGCATGAATCCAGGAGTTACAGAAGGTGGAAGGTCTGGCTTCTGTAATTTCTTCCGTGATGAACATGGGGGTTGACAGGTTGGTCCATACCCCCAGCCTCTCTCTTTTTCCCTAGTGGGGCAGGACTCTGGGGAAGTGGAGCTCCAGGACACATTGGTGGGGTTGTCTGTCCTGGGATGTCCAGTTGGCATCATGGTAGCATCTGGAACCTGGTGGCTGAAAAAGAGTTAAGATATAAAGCCAGACAAATTGTTGAATAATCATGAACCTAAAGGCTAGAATATCCCTTAATGTAGGGGTACTTGGATCATCTGTTTCTTGAATGAAGTTTTGATAATTTTATCTTTCAAATACTTAACGAACTGTTATTTTATAAATTCCTGGCACAGCTTGCCAGGCTCCTCCGCTAGGATGATTCTTCCAGAATATCTGGTGGCAATTCACATGCAAAGGGCCAGAAACTGAATCCATCACTTTCTCTTTTATTGTCTTTTCTTCTTTTACTTTAGGGGGCTGGATGCTGGTGCACTTGGTTGAGTACACCTGTTACCATGTGCAAGGACCTGGGTTCAAGTCCCTAGTCTCCACATGCAGCAGAGAAGCTTCACAAATGGTGAATCAGTGCTACAGGGGTCTCTTTCTCTCCCTGTCTCTCTCTTCCCCTCACTCTGAATTTCTCTGTATCCAAAAAAAAAAAAAAAAACTAAAAAACATTTTAAGGGGCTGGGTGGTGGCGCACCTGGCTGAGCGCACATGTTACAAGGCTCAAGGACCCAGGTCTGAACCCCCCGGTCCCCACCTGCAGGGGGAAAGCTTTGCAAGTGGTGAAGCAGGGCGGCAGGTGTCTCTCTGTATCTTTCCCTCTCTGTCTCCCCCTTCCTCTTGACTTCTGGCTGTCTCTATCCAGTGAATAAGTAAAGATAATTAAAAAATTAAGAAAAACATTTTAATGAATGATTTAATAGTTATTTACAAGATAGTAAGATAATGGGGGCATGGTCCCTCACCACTTCCACCACCAAAGTTCCCTGCCTACCTCCTCCACCCCCATGACAATCACTGTAGTTCTCCCAAGGCCTTAGAGACAGAATCCATCATTTCACCAAAACACACCAACAGAATTCTCTGTCATTCAGCTGCGTGATGAAGTTATTCTAGACAGTGAAGGGGCTGAGATGACAAACCTTTTGTAATGGGAAAAGGCTTGAGTGGAGTCACACGTGTTTCTCCTTAGCTTAAGCTGTTCTGGTAACTGACTCTTGAAAATCGGTGCCTCTCTCTCCCAGAGGAGATGGAATAATAACACCTTCATTTAGAATTCAAAAGATAGCTGTCCTAAATCCAGTATTTGACTAGTCCTTTTATGTTCTCCTTCCTATTTCCTTTCTGGCCATTGGCGTAGTGCTGGAGCAGTGATTTGTGGACCGGGCTTCTGTGTCTGTGTCCCAAAGACTGGCGCAGCCGGGGCAGCAGAGGACAGCTCCTCTATACAGACGGTCTCCTCAGAATGGCTTTTCTTGGTGCATTTGGGTTGCAAGTTAGGGATTTTGAAGTCTAAGAAGTGTCTTTTATTAGAGGGGGGGGAAAGGATGATATTGAAACAGTTATTTTGAAATTATTGATACCTATACCATCTCAAATAGCATAAGCAAATTTACACTCTTCATTTTAAAAAATTATCTATTTGGGGCTGGGTAGTGGTGCACCTGGTTCAGTGCACATGTTAGCAATGCACAGGTTTGAGCCTCCAGTCCCCACCCGCAGCGGGAAAGCTTTTTGAGTGGTGAAGCAGTGCTGTAGGTCTCTCTCTGTCTTTCTCCCTCTCTATCTCCCCTTCCCCTCTTGATTTCTGACTGTCTCTATCCAACAAATAAAGATAATTAAAAATTATCTGTTTATTATTTTTTAATTTGATAGGACAGAGAGGGGGAGGGGGAGATAGTGGTGGGGGGAGCAAGATGGAGAGACACCTGTAACCCTGCTTCACCTTTTGAGAAGCTTCCCTCTCCCCCCCCCCCCCCGCAGGTGGGGATGAGGTTCTTGAACCTGGGTCCTTGAGCATAATAACGTGTGCAGTCGCCTGGCCCCTACATTCTTTATTTCAGCCTGTGCCCAAAGGGATGGGCCTGTGACACAGTAGTCGATGCACTTACCCCCACTTTAAGCAGTGGTAAGACATTTATTATTCACCAGCACATTACCCATAATGGGATTTTTCTCCCTGGGTGGGATTCTAGAAATTAAATTTAGATTTGATATGGGACAGAGGTTGTGGTGCTGACAGTTTCGGTGCTGGTTAATGTCTCTTCCACGCCCTGTTCACACTGAGATGTGTCAGCTTCAGACTCACTCACTTTACCACTGTTGAGAGCACATATGAGTGAAACCCTTCAGTGATGGCCTTTCACCTCCTTACTTATTTCTCTAAGAATAATCACTTCCAGTTCCATCCATTTTTTCTCTCAAAGGACCAAATATCCTCCTTTTTGACTTCAGAGTAGTACTCCATGGAGTGTATATCTGCTCTTCCCTCCCATCCTCTTCCTCTTTTAGGAGAGCTGGTCTGTGGTGCTGGGGATTGAACCTGGGAGCTCAGTGTCGCAGGCATGAAAGTCATTTGCGTCACTATCCTGCACATAGTCTATTTTTAAAGCAAAGAATTTTGTTTTATGGAAACACTCCTTTTCTGAGGTCTGTAGGCCTCTACAGTGTCACTGAGTCTTTTCTGATAAAGCCTTAGTTACAGAATGGATATGATGGCAAGAGGGGCTGTACAGATGTCCCGTGTTGGCCTTTGGGAGGGTTTTAGACAGTTCTGTCAACTCATAGATTCAGTTTAGTGAAGCAGGCGGCTAGAAGCAACTCCCATGCTTCTGAAGTTGATCTTATGACTATCAGTTTTCACACACTTTGTCTTTTATGTTTTTTTTAATATACAACACACAGATCAGACACTTTCAAAGTAGGTATTTAATAATATTCCCAAAACTTTTGGATTTAAGACATGTATATAGGATAAAAAATATCTTGTTTGATTGTAAGTATGATTTTCTAACATTTGATCATTATTTAATAAAATTTCAATTCTAGGTCTTGCTTTAATATGCAGATTCAGTGTTTATTACTAAAAGCAGTTTTTTTCGAGTTAATAATTGTAAACCAGGCATTCATCTTAGAATTATAAATCTGAAATTTGTGTTTCCTTTGGAAGTGCTGGTCAGGATATCCAAGGAACCAGCGCAATTGCCAGTCTTCCATTTCTGATGCGGCAGAGCCCTGCGGAGACACTTCGGACCGTCTTGCCGAAAGTCAGAGTAAGTGGTTGTGAAGGCAGCTTGGTGGTGACCACCAGCAGAAACATCCCGGCACTCCCAAAGGCTGATCTGTATGTACCTGGTCACTGAGTGGAGGCAAAGTTGTGCTGCTCAGAATTATGATGGACATATTCAGAGAATTGTCGCAGGAGGTGGAGAAATCAAATCCGAAACTGTAAAGGTATCTTTAGCTATTTTGCACAGCTGAGACATTTTAAGAAGTTCACTTTTTAATAGTTTAAATCGAAATTTAATTATAGCTATCTGACTGAAGTCTTTTGACTTAACCTTCTTTGTGGCCATCACTGGGACTTCACTGCAGCTGCCTAACTTTGTCAGATAGAGAGACAGGAACAGCGATCGAGACAGACACCACGGCACCCAAGCTTCCTTCAGTGTGGAGGGGACTAGGACATACCTGGGCGACATGATTGTTTCACTGGTAGTATTTCTACAACGTTGATCATAAAATGTCGCTAGTATAATGACTGGAATGTGACATCACCATTTTGCCTTTATGCTTACTGCTTCTGCAATCCCTCCAGAAGCAGCTCTGTGTCGGTAAGCGAGTTATTTGGCCTTCTACTACATTCTTTTCTCTACTATTTACTAATTATGAATGTAGAATACCAAATACTTAGTAAGTACTTGTTATCTTTTTTGGCTTCCTGGGTAAGGCACGATCCTTATAGGCGTTTAATGAAGAAGCAGACAGTCATACATGCGGCCTCATGGAGCTTTCCTGCCTGTGGGGCCAGGAATTACCTTGGCTAGTAGTGTGTGCTGTGTATTCACTTGGGATTTTCATTGGCATAAAAATATAAAGAGCACAAGTATTAAAAGACCCTAACGATTTGCCCACGGGCTTTGTGTGTAAGTATTTGAGTGCCCTGGCTCTAGTGACTGGGTTGGATCAGGGGTGTACTGAGACCACGTTGCGACACAGAACACCCATGTTTCTGTGCAGGTGCTAGGATTTTATTATTATCACTGTTATTGGTTATGATGGTGAATTGAGAAGATGTGTATTTTTGCCTAGTATGTGATTCAAAAATGAACCGAACTTTTTCATACCTGTTTTCCCCAGAAGCAAGTCATAATTTGTGCAATTTGCAGTCCACATTCAGCTTGAGTTGCGTTAACCCACCTGAGCATCTCAACATGACACCTGGAAGCCCCAGTTAACAACAGTAGAAGGGATCAGGTGGTCAGGGGTTCCTGACGAAGGAGTCATCATCTACAAACCGAAACCAAGATTACCGTGCAGTCATGATGCTTAATGTGCTCTGTGGGACAGGCTGAGTCTTGCCTGCTGGGATAGACTACATTTCTAAGGAGTCACAAAACAAGAATGAGAAATGAAGAATAGAGAGTACTGACCTTTAGAGGTCGCTAAGATAGTTTGAAGATATTTTACTTAAGGAGTTTGTAATAAAGTCAATGAAATAATTCCTCCAGGGCCAGGCAGTGGTGCACCTGGGTAAGTGCACCCACTATCGTGTGCAGCGATGCAGGTTCAAGCTCCTGGTCCCCACCTGCAGGGCGAAAGCTTCACAAGAGGTGAAACAGGGCTGCAGGTGTCTCTGTCTCTCTCCTCTAGCTCCCTCTCCCCTCTCTATTTCTCTCTGTCTCTACTCAAATAAATAAACGAATAAAATTTAGAATTAAAAACTCAGTGTTTTGCGATGAATATTTTGTTGGGAGGTTCCTAGGAAGCATGAAATTTTATACCTTGTGCAAGAAAAAAAAAGGTCTTAATTAAAGGAATGCAGCATAAGAATGCTAAAAATTGCCGTTTTCTTAGACTTGAGAAACAAAAATCAAGGTACCTGACTTCCAGCTCATGTTTCCTGAGTTAAATGAGATGAGTTCAAAGTTAATTTCTTAGAAAAGCAAGATGACTTTGTGAAAGCAACGCCATTACAGAAAACAAGCAGTCCCAGACCCCCCCCCCCCCACCACCACACACACACACATTAGAAAAAGCCCACAGTCAAGTATCACATGGTGTTGGCAGGCTAGGCAATTGGGACACCGATGGAAAGAGAAACACCATCCGTAATGTCAGGCTAGTGGGGAGAAACAGGACCAGCATTGACCTCGCTGGGAGTTCTTATGGCCCAGAAGCATCAAATTATATGTCATTCTTTTGGCTCACTCAGAACACAGACAGCGATGCTCTTGATTACAGCAATAAGAAACCGTATCTCTGAGGATACGGTTGCTCTTTCTTTCATGGTGTTTAGCCACCCAGATAAAAGTACATTGACCACAAGCATGTGGAAACCTTGTCTGTGATGCTTTTGATTTTTTTAAATTTATTTTCTCCTTTTGTTGCCCGTGTTGTCTTTTTATTGTTGTAGTTATTATTGTTATTGATGCCGTCATTGTTGGACAGGACAGAGAGAAATGGAGAGAGGAGGGAAAGACAGAGAGGGGGAGAGAAAGACAGACACCTGCAGACCTGCTTCACCACCTGTGAAGTGACTCCCCTGCAGATGGGGAGCCGGGGGCTCGAACTGGGGTCCTTTTGCCAGTCCTTGTGCTTTGTGCCACATGTACTTAACCTGCTGTGCTACTGCCCGACTCCTGATGCTTATAAGTTTTATACTGACTGCTTTGTGTTTAAGGACAAAGTAGGCCAGCATTATGTTATCTTGTAGTCATAAATTGGGTGGAAGCAGTTACTGAGTACACGCTTTTTTCCTGTGTTAACGTGTCTAATAAAACAGACTACCTTTCAGTATATTCTGTGAAAGACCAGTCCTCTCACACTGTTCCCTTCTTTTTTTCTTTTCCTTTTTTCTCTTTTTTTTTTTTTTCTGGCACCAGGATTATTACTGGGGCTTGGACCAGCACTACAAGGCCACAGCTCCTGGCAGTGAAGGGGAGATAGAGAGGGAGAGATAAAGAGAGATACCTGCAGACCTGCTTCACTGCTAGTGAAGCGTTCTCCCTGCAGGTGGGGAGCAGGGACTCGAACCCAGAATGACACGGTGTCTTTCTCATCCAATCACTTGCTATCGTCCACCCTGCCTACAATAAAAATGAAGTGGAACATCTGAAATTCTTGATCAGAAGATATTTTATTTCTGGGGCAGTACTAGGATTATTTAATATTCTTTCTTACTTGAGCTAACATGAAGTCCTTGTAGAATTATAAAACAAAAAAGGACATTTACACGCTCTGCTGCAACAAAGGCCAATCGTCCTTTTGACAGCGTGGTCACCTGTGTCTCCTAGAAACCCTGTCTGCACCAGAACTTGGAGAAACTCCTGACAGATTACAGTGAGTTTTCTTTACAGTGAGAGATCAAGCTGCTAAGAGAGGAAAGACTATATCCAGGACCCTAAACCGAAACAGTCCGTCTGCTACGCTTCTACTTGAGAGGAAGATTGTGCCTGAGAACATTGCTCCTCACGACAGCGGGGTTAGCAGCACAGTCCGCGTGACTGTCACTTTCGACATGTTCAGAGGCAGCTCTGGACACTGAATTCTAAGGAGCAACCACTCTCTGAGCTTTGAACGATATCTTCCTTGGGAGGGTTGGAGAGAGCTCACAGTGGGCCTTTCCTTCCAGTGCTCTTCCTCCCGAGTCATCACACTAACCCTGAGCACATCTGCATAGCCTCCTACCCCCACACCCGGAGATCCCCCCCACCTAGGAATCATTCTTAGCCCCACACAGATCAATCGGCTGCTTTCTAAATTATTAGAAAAAAAAAATCCAGAATTTGCAGACATTCTGCTATCTTTATTTCGACTTCAGTTATTCATTTTGGTTAGAGGCAGAGAGAAATTGAGAGGGGAGGGAAAGAGAGAGAGAGAGACCTGCAGTACTGCTTCACCACTCATGAAGCCTCCCCCACTTCAGGTGGGGACTGGGGGCTTGAACCCAGGTCCTTGCACTCTGTAATGTCTTGTGCACTCAGCCAGGTGCACCACTACCCAGCCCCGCCATTTAGAGTTTTAATTCCACAGCAGTCTTTTTAATTGAGTGGAATGTGTTTCTGGTATCCGTTCTCCACTCTTGGTGTCCTTTCCCAGTTGGCGGGTTCCCTTACACCTGTGTCCTCAGGTACCGTTGGGTGGGCCATCAGCCCGCCTACTCTGTGGAGTTCCCAGCAGACCTCAGTGTCAGGTCTGTGTGTCCAGTTCCCTGCATGTGAACTCACTCGGAGACATCAAAGGCATCTCAGGACCACCAAGTCCCAACGCCAGCCATGGATATTCCTCTGCACATCTGGACTTGCGCTGGCATCCTGTTTTAATGGCACAGTGTTTCCCTTCTGTTTGAACATCAGGACTTTGAGTCATTCTGTTAGCATCTGTTCTTTCACTTGTTGTCCTAAATGTCTCTGTAGGCTTTATTGAGGCAACATTGGTTTATACCCAGTATAGTTCCAGTGAAAGGTACAACTCTGCCAATGTGTAACCACCCAAGTCACTATCTACTGTCTTCCACGTGCGGTCCTTCCATCAGCTAGCAGCTTGCGCTATAGAGCTGCACCATCTCTGCTTCTGCTCAGGATGAAGTCTCTAGTACCTGGCACAGTGTGCTGAGCGTAACTGAAGGAACATCTGCCAGTGATTGGCTTTTACTGGAATTCCATCAAAGGTGGGGAGCCGTAGCTCTGGTTTTCCAGGTTGCCAGAACCCTCAGTGTATTGCTAGTACACCAGTTGTGATTGGAAGTAATGGTATTATCAGAATTGTGTTGTCACTGGGCTACTTCAGAAGGTGTGGCTAGGGGCAGGGATAGATAGCATAATAGTTATGCAAACAGACTATCAAGCCTGAGGCTCCAAAGTCCCAGGTTCAATCCCCTGCACCACTGTAACAGTGCTCTGGTAGAGAGAGAAAGAGAGAGGGAGAGAGAGGAGAGAGAGAGGGAGAGAGAGGAGAGAGAGTGAGAGAGGAGAGAGAGAGAGAGTGAGAGAGAAGATAGGATAATGTTCAGACAGATGACAAAGAAAGTCCTATTTGTTACAACTTCTCTGCCCCAGAAAAGCTTATAATTTTTTCCAAACTGTTTAACTTAATAAAATAGCACTGCAGGCTGCGAAGACAGCATAATGGTTCTGCAAAAGACTTTCATACCTGAGGCTCCAAGATCCCAGGTTCAATCCCCAGCACCACCTTAAGCCAGAGCTGAGCAGGGCTCTGGTCTTTCTCTTTGTATCTCTCTCTCCTTGAAAATAAAATTTAGAAAATTCTAGCTGCAGTGGATTATTAGGAATTGTTATGTGTAGCTAATCTATCCATTATGTATAGATAACTCATTTCAGATCACTTTTTAGTTACTTTTAGAGCTCAAGTCATAAAGTCACTCCTGGTTCTGGTTTATTTATATATAGAAATGACTTGGCAGAATAAGCTGGCTAAAAGCTAGCTTTGAATTCACAATCTTATCATTTATTTCTGTGCTGTTTGTTCTCATGGTTCTTCATTGTGGCAGTTATGTGAGTTGCTTTGCTGTTTCTTCTACAGAAAGGAACCTCTGGGGTTTTTTTGGATGTACCTCCACATAAACCCTGCCAGTCACTGAAATACTGAGTTAAAAAGGGTAAAACATGCTTTTTATTCCTGTTTACTGTTTCCATAGCCTTCCTCTCCCCGTTTCTCTCTCTGATCTTAGTTTTGATTTTTAGTGCCCTAAATGACTTCTCCTCACACTTTATTTTAGTGTAGCACTTGGCTATAAGTGGAAGGAAAAGACTGAAGCATCCAAGCCTTAGTGGTTAGAGATAGCTAAGGATAGCGTGCTCTGACTGTTTATGTTCATAAGGATAGCGTGCTCCGACTGTTTATGTTCATAAGGATAGCGTGCTCCGACTGTTTATGTTCATAAGGATAGCGTGCTCCGACTGTTTATGTTCATAAGGATAGCGTGCTCCGACTGTTTATGTTCATAAGGATAGCGTGCTCCGACTGTTTATGTTCAATTCAGTTTGAAGGTCTCTTACAAAATGTGCTTCTAGTGAAAAGAGCTGTTCACCTTTCATTAGGTAGTTACTGAAAAATTTCACATTTATGCTATTTAAGTGCTTGAGCCGGGTCTTCAACATTTTAATATTTAAACCCCTCTTTTTTCTTGTCTTCAAAATCATTAGTGACACTATCTTTAAAAATAAGCAAAGATGCTTTGCAGTTTTAGGCCTCCTTTCCTTGTTGTACCCAATAACCTTTATGGTGAATGCATTTACCAAGTTGATACAGTAAGTTTAGCTTCCAGACGTTGAACACATTGTGTCGGCTGTTTAAGCAAAGCTGGTGACTTATGGAATACGCCTCTATTGTGTGTACTGTAGAGAAATATCTCCTAGGTGCCTGGAGTTCCAATTCATTAGAGGGGAACAGAGCAATTTCCCTCTCCCGACAGGGACTGTATTTTGTGTTACAAATTACCACATTTATAAAATCTCATTTCACTTTTGAGGGCTTCCGGTTGGAAATGCCAGGCCCGCAGTAGTGTGTAAGCGGAGCCATGAGGGGCACTAAACCTTGCTCTTAAGCAAGAGAGGAATCTACTTTCCAGCGTCTCCCAAGGCCCGTGAAGATGCACAGTTGTCTGCAGACCTCACTGCCCGTGAAGATGCACAGTTGTCTGCGGACCTCACTGCCCGTGAAGATGCACAGTTGTCTGCGGACCTCACTGCCCGTGAAGATGCACAGTTGTCTGCGGACCTCACTGCCCGTGAAGATGCACAGTTGTCTGCGGACCTCACTGCCCGTGAAGATGCACAGTTGTCTGCGGACCTCACTGCGTTTGTCCCGAGTGCAAGACTGTGGAGAATCCTTACTGCTAAGTGTCAGACTTACTGGATCGTGTGTCTGAAAAATGTATTTGTGAAATCAGTTGACTTCTAGGAGTGATCAAGTCACTTAACTAGTGCTGGTTTCTTCACAGTGGACCATCCCCGATGGTGAAGTCAGCCCAGGAGAAGAACCCTGATCCTGAGAAGACTTGAGGAATTTTAGACAATTCAGTTAAAAATAGTTGTAGCGGATGTTACTGTAGGAGTGAAGACTAAATCACAGAGTCTGAAGATAAGAAGGCAGAAGGCATGTGTCCTAACCCAGGGTTTCAGTGACTCCAACACGGGCCAGAGTCACATGTCTGAGCCTAAAACGGGAGCCTCACGTGAACCCAGATGTGCATGGTGGCCCTGATGACTCCTCTGAATATTTCTTTGCCAACAGCTTTTCTGTCCCTAAATAAAGACTATTGCTTTCTGAAACTCGTCTTCGATGCATACTGGCCACAGCAGGTGTTTCGAGTGTTTTCCATCCTGACTTGCTAGTTGGGTGGAACAGTGTTTATTTTGGAAGCAATCTCACCAGGGGAGGTGCTGACTAAGCAAAGCACTTTTAACTGCCTTTACATTACACACACACATATACACAAATACATACACACACACAAACACACATAAATACATACATACACACATACACGGACACACATGCATACACACGCACACACATACACACATGCACTTTTAGAAAACTGGAGGTAATATCTTTGATGAGATTTACATGAATGATAAGGTTTTGACTTTGATATCTTGATAATGAATATTCTAATATGTGTTTTAACTTTAAACAGTCTATGGAGGTGGTTGTAAATACAATTTTTAACAGTGTTCTTTTGCTTTTAAAATTCCGTCTTTAACAGCAGTCTACTTCATGTCATTTTGTGTTCTTGTCAGTCGTTCAATTTGTGCGGTCTTAACTATATTCTTGGCTGCAGTAGGACACATGCTGCTTATTTTTTGAAGCAGAAATACAGGTAGTGAGAACCGGTGTGATTGTCTGGTCTTTGACCTTGCTGATAGACAGGATGACGGACTGCCCATAGTAACAAGTCTCTCCAAGCACCCAGTGTATTATTTAAAGGTCTGTGTTCTTCCACCATTTCTGTTTAATGAAACAATGAACTGTTATTTTATAAATTCCTAAGGCGCTTGAACTTTGTGTGGTCAAATGGATTCAATAAGCAGAAGCAGATTGTCACAGTAAAGAAAAGTAATAAAGAGGAAGATGTCCTCAGAGGTGAAGTGATTTTGTGGAACTAGAGTTGTGCTTGATTTCTGTGGCCTTGGGCTTTTAAAACGACGACTTCTGCTCCCTGAGTAACAGCCAACCCTTTCTGCTTCCTTCCACAGGAAGTGCTGCAGGCCGCCGGGGCTGAGATGCAGCTGACTGCCGCACTTGCGTTTCTGACCATCCTCCAGGAAGAGTCGGTGTCCGTTCACACCTACGCCCACTCCTTCCTTCACGTCATTCTACTCCACCTGGAGCACAGGGACACAGGTCAGGGCGCCGCTGTGCTCCCCCCACGCCCCATGGTCGTCCCCGGGACATGAGCGCGACGTTTGTCCACCTTGCTGGCCTTCTGAGGGTGACTGCCTGAGGCCCGGCTCCCGGAGGCTTGGCAGGCCTGGCTGACTGCCTCACAGTTAGCATCTCTGAGAACTGAAGACCTCTCTGTTCCTCTTATCAGTTCTACTTTCTTCTTAGATTTTTCTTTTCTTTCTTTTTTTTTTTAAGATTTTATTTATTTATGAGTAAGATAGGAGGAGAGAGAAAGAACCAGACATCACTCTGGTACATCAGTTGCCGGGGATTGAACTCAGGACCTCATGCTTGAGAGTCCAGTGCTTTATCCACTGCAACACTTCCCGGACCACCTTAGATTTTTCTTTTACAACATCTGTGTTTATATCAGTACACAGCAAAGGTTTTTGATGTTAACTAAGGAGTATAGCTGAGAAACTTCTCACAGGTATAAAAATAGGGAGCATACCTGCCACCTAACACCGCTGTGGGGACCACTGCCTGAATTTGCTGTGTTTGTCCACCAGGGGTCAGCAACGCGTGGCTGGAGACCCTTCTGTCTGTGATAGAAGTTTTGCCCAAGGAAACCTTGAGGCATGAGGTAACGCTGTTCTTTTTGCAAATACTAAAAAGGGAGACTTGTTTCACTGTTAATAAAAATATTTTCAAAAGAACTTATCTCCCACTCTTATTAAAGCAATGCATGTTCACAGCAGATCATTTGAGTCACAAAAATGGAGAAAAACCTATTTAATCACCTTTAGCTCTCTGCCATTTCCTCTCTCTGTCCGGCTGCTGTCCACGCCATGTTTAGTGATCATATTGAATTCTTCAATGGAAACACTTAGCACTATCCTCCTGTGATACTTTCTGTTTGGTTGTAACCGCAAACCAGTTCACTTGCTTGTTAAACATTTTGGTCTGTTTTGTAATATTTCCCTATCAAAATAAGGCTTTGGTGAACAGATTTTCTACAAAGATTTTCTTGCTTTCCAGAAAGCTTCCTTAACTTTAACTTCCAAAACAAAAGTGGAATTACTGGATGAGAGGCATTCACTAGCCATGTATAAAGTGCCTTGTGGAGTGACTGTTCCAGTTTTAGCAGAATGACTTTTTAATTGGGATAACGTTCCTGTTGGATATTTTCCTACCTACTGTGTTAATGCCTGTTCTGGTGTTTAGGAATTGTCTGGCCATATCCTTTGTTTGCTGTTTGTATGAGCCACTGTGACTCGTCAAGGCTGACAGCCCTCTGTAATACTTATTACAAGTCTCCTTACCAGGCTGTTTGCTTTTGTTCATCAGCACTTCTCAGCATACTTCTCTGTAACTTTAGTAAATTAAGATGAGATAGTTAGGAAGTTAGAAGAGAAATGTATTCCCCGATGAGACGGGTTTTTATTCTTTGAACAATATATATATATAGGTATATATGTATTTCCTTTCAACTATATTATGGTTGACAAAGAAATTATCAGTTGGGAATGCTGTCTGGATGTGTTTTTACCCTGTTGTCTCTGACAGATTATGGTCCTATGTTGGTGCCCAAATATTTACCTGAAAACAGGAAGATTCACACATTTATTAGACTGTATACTTGGTGCCGTGCAGCTAGATGCACTCGTCTGAATAGCTAGCATGATACTGGCCGCTGTGGTCGATGTGCTTGAAGAATGATATGTAGCAGAGTGCAGTTTTCACTCAAGGATTCTGTATTATTTTGTGTGAAGCTTTCAGAATTTTCAGTATGCCTTCTATTTCAAGCCCTCCCCACTTACAGTTAGCACTGTACGGCCACTGTGAGTGGGGAAAAGCAGTCCTCCTATTATTACAGTCTCAGGATTTTAAGTTTTTGCTCATTTTTTTTGAGGTATTGTTGGTTTACAAGGTCTGCAAATTTTGGGGGGAGGGGATTCACTTTCTGTATAACTCGTTACCACCCCACACCCACCACCAAAGTATCAGTATCCTGCCCCCAAAGTTGATTGGGCCCCCTGACCTCTGTGCCACAGTTCTGCAGTCAGAGTCCGAGGTCTGCCTACCTGCTCACTTTCTTTATGTGGTGCACGTGAGTGAGCTCACTTGGTGTTTATTCCTCCTTTCCCCTCTGAGCTATTTCACTTGGTGCCACCCTCTCCAGTTTACCCGTGTTGTAGCAAGAAGCAGGCCTGGATCTTCTCTGAGAGCTGAGGCCTATCCACTGTGGATGCATACCAGCTTCTAGACCCAGTCTTCTGACCCAAGCAGGCGGCGTGCTTCCTTACCTGGGCTGCTGTGAGCACAGGTGTGCTCAGAGCCTGTGGGCGAGGCTCCTGTGTTCTTCAGGCAGCCACTTAGGAGTGGAATTGATGGACCACATGTTAGTTCTATTTTTAATTGTTTGGGGGCGTCTGCACGGCTTTCCACAGAGGCCGAATCAGTGTGCATTCCCACCAGGTGTGTACAAGGACTCAGCATTCCTTGTTCTTTCCAGCTTTTTTTTTTTTTAAATCTTGACCATTCTCACAGGTGAGAGTTGATATTTTATTGTTTTGACCTGCATTTCCTAAAAATTAGATATAATAAGCTCTTTTTCATGTGCTTGTTGATGACTTTATGTTTTCTTCAGTGAGATGTCTTTTTGGCTCTTTCCATTTTTCAGTGGGATTTTTTATTTTGCTATTGAATTTTGGGAGTTCTTTATATAGCTTGGACATTTGATCTGGGAGACGACGTGTGAGCATTTTCCCGTGTTGGTAAGGCGCCTTTTAGATTTACTGTAGCTTTTTTGACTGTGCAGCAACTTTTAATGTGAGGTGATCACATTCATTTGTTCTGACTTTTGATTTCCTTTCTGTGTGAGTCGACACTTTGAAGACATCCTGAATCCAGCCTCACGGACAGCTTTGCCTGTGTTATTCACTATATTTTACGACTTCAGGCTAATCCCCAAGTCTTGAATCCCTTTTTGTTTGTTTTCCCTCCAGGGTTATTGCTGGGACTCGGTGCTGGCACTATGAAGCCACTGCTCCTGGTGGCCATTTTTTCCATTTATTGGAGAGAAGAGAGAGATTGAGAGTGATGGGGAAGATAGAGAGGGGAAGAGAAAGACACCTGCAGACTTGCTTCACTGCTTGTGAAGTGACCTCCTCCCCTGCAGGTGGGGAGCCGGGGGCTTGAACTGGGATCCTTGCTTGGGTCCATGTGCTTAGTACTATGTCTTTAATCTGTTTTGAATTTGATTTTCTGTGTGTATGCTGTGGGCTAGTAATCCCATTTCACCCTTTTGTGCGTGCTACCCAGTTTCCCCAGCACCATTTATTGAAGAGATTCCTTTCTCCATTTTATGTTGAGTCATAGAAGGTTGGAACTCATAGTGCCAAGTAGTTTAATTTCCACTTTAATTAGATGCAAAGCCTGGGGAATGGAAGGATTTCTTTTTTTCTTTTTCTTTTTTTTTTTTTAGCAGAGCACTGCTCAACTCTGGCTTATGGGGGGGGGGGGGGCGGGGACTGAACCTTGGACTCCGGAGCCTCAGGCATGAAGAGTCTCTTTACATAACCATTATGCTATCTACCCCCTGGAAAGATTTCTTGAGAAAATTAAAGAGCTGAGGCCAGAACTAGGGTCTAATCTTTATTGTTGTGTCTATTCTATACATAGTCAAGCCAAGGGCTGTGGCGTTTTTGAGTGTCTAATATAAGACCACACACTTTGGTTATTGTACCTACAATGCAGAGACACTTAATAGAGTCTATTTGAAGCTATAATACTTTGTTACCCTTTTGGGATAAATGTAAAAAATTGTATGGAATAAAAGCAAATTTCAAGTTATGTGGCAATTAATTTGCTTCTTGGCCATCAAAATATCTATTATAAAATTATACTGTGTTAAAATTTTATTTGAAGATAATAATTGACATTAGTAGCAGCAGTATGTAAAATTTTGTGTATTTGTTCTCTAAATGTTTTTTTTTTTTCTTCAGATTTTGAATCCACTTGTGTCCAAGGCACAGCTTTCTCAGACAGTTCAGTCTCGGTTAGTTAGCTGTAAAATTTTAGGAAAACTGACCAATAAATTTGACGCCCACACGTGAGTATTGCATGTGACTTTTATGTACTTAGTGAATGAACTTAAAGATGTGTGACTTTATGATCGTTTTATTAGTTGTGTATTATGCCACACCACATCTAAGTTGAGCTGTCTTAACTATGTTATTCTTAGAAGTCTACTTATTCAGACTCAGTTCTAGAATTCATGACTTCTAGAATCAAGATGGTGAAGCTTTCCCTCTGTTTCCCTTGATTTCCCATTACACATGGTGCAGTTTTGAGGCTAAAATGGTGTTATCTTATAGACTTCAAAGATTGGATGATATAACATGAACTTTCTGTTTTGTTTCATTATTATTTTGTATTCATTATGTGACTATTTTTTTTTTAAACTAGAGCAGTGCTCAGCTCTGGCTTATGTTGCTACTGGAGTTTGAACTGAGGACTTGGAAGGCATGAAAGTCTTTTGCAGAACAATTACACTATCTTGCAGGCCCTGAGTAATGTGTCTTATTTTGACACTTTTTTGTCTTCCATAGCTACTCTCTTCCCATGTGACAGATCCCAAGTGGGAATAATGGAGCCCGCCTAGCATGGCACCAGGAAAATGTCACGTGGAGGGCGGCTGCTAGATCAGACCCACTTGCTTGTTACAGCCTTTTAGCTAAGATAGTTAGCTGCACATCCAGACTTATCCATTATCTTAAAAGACTCAGTCAGTTATCAAAAACCTTGCCAAGAATAAAAGTCCTGGACCAGATGGTTTTACAAATGAATTCTACAAAACCTTCAAAGAAGAACTAATACCTCTACTTTTAAAAGTCTTCCAGAAGATTGAAGACACTGGAATACTCCCTTCCAGCTTCTATGAAGCCAACATCACTCTGATACCAAAAGCAGACAGGGACACAACCAAAAAAGAAAACTACAGACCAAAATCTCTGATGAACATAGATGCTAAAATACTGAACAAAATTCTAGCCAACCGGGTACAGCAGTATATTAAAAATATTATTCATCATGACCAAGTAGGGTTTATCCCAGGCATGCAAGGTTGGTTTAATATACGTAAATCAATCAGTGTCATCCACCACATCAACAAAAGCAAGACCAAAAACCACATGGTCATATCAATAGATGCAGAGAAAGCCTTTGACAAAATACAAAATCCCTTTATGATCAAAACACTACAAAAAAAATGGGAATAGATGGAAAATTTCTGAAGATAGTGGAGTCTATATATAGCAAACCTACAGCCAACATCATAATTTCTCCTCAGATCAGGTACTAGACAGGGATGCCCACTATCACCATTACTATTCAACATAGTGTTTGAAGTTCTAGCCATAGCAATCAGGCAGGAGCAAGGAATTAAAGGCATACAGATTGGAAGAGAAGAAGTCAAACTCTCCCTATTTGCAGATGACATGATAGTACACATAGAAAAACCCAAGGAATCCAGCAAGAAGCTTTTGGAAATCATCAGGCAATACAATAAGGTGTCAAGTTACAAAGTTAACATTCAAAAGTCAGTGGCATTCCTCTATGCAAACACTAAGGTAGAAGAAGTTGAAATCCAGAAATCAATTCCTTTTACTATAGCAACAAAAACAATCAAATATCTAGGAATAAACCTAGCCAAAGAAATGAAAGACTTGTATACTGAAAATCATGAGTCACTCAAGGAAATTGAAAAAGACACAAAGAAGTGGAAAGATATTCCATGTTCATGGGTTGGAAGAATTAACATCATCAAAATGAATATATTACCCAGAGCCATCTACAAATTGAATGCTATCCCCATCAAGATCCCAACCACATTTTTTAAGAGAATAGAACAAATGCTTCAAATGTTTATCTGGAACCAGAAAATACCTAGAATTGCCAAAACAATCTTGAGAAGAAAGAATAGAACAGGAGGCACCACACTCCCAGATCTCAAACTGTATTATAGGGCCATTGTCATCAAAACTGCTTGGTACTGGAACATGAAAAGACACACTGACCAGTGGAATAGAATTGAGAGCCCAGAAATGAGGCCCCACACCTATGGACATCTAATCTTTGACAAAGGGGCCCAGACTATTACATGGGGAAAGCAGAGTCTCTTCAACAAATGGTGTTAGAAAAAATGGGTTGAAACATGCAGAAGAATGAAACTGAACCACTGTATTTCACCAAATACAAAAGTAAATTCCAAGTGGATCGAAGATGTGGATGTTAGACCAGAAACTATCAGATACTTAGAGGAAAATATTGGCAGAACTCTCTGCTGCATACATTTTAAAGGCATCTTCAGTGAAACAAATCCAATTACAAAGAAGACTAAGGCAAGCATAAACCTATGGGACTACATCAAATTAAAAAGCTTCTGCACAGCAAAAGAAACCACTACCCAAACCAAGAGAGTCCTCACAGAATGGGAGAAAATCTTTACATGCCATACATAAGACAAGAGACTAATAACCAAAATATATAAAGAGCTTGTCAAACTCAGCAACATGGAGACAAATACCCCTTCCCAAAATGGGGAGAGGACTTGGACAGAATATTCACCACCGAAGAGATCCAAAAGGCTGAGAAACACATGAAAAAAAATGCTCCAAGTCTCTGATTGTCAGAGAAATGCAAATAAAGACAACAATGAAATATCACTTCACTCCTGTGAGAATGTCACACATCAGAAAAGATAACAGCAGCAAATGCTGGAGAGGGTGTGGGGTCAAAGGAACCCTCCTGCACTGCTGGTGGGAATGTCAATGGGTCCAACCTCTGTGGAGAACAGTCTGGAGAACTCTCAGAAGGCTAGAAATGGACCTCCCCTATGATCCTGTAATTCCTCTCCTGGAGATTGATCCTAAGGAACCCAACACACCCATCCAAAAATATCTGTGTACTCATATGTTCATAGCAGCACAATGTGTAATAGCCGAAACCTGGAAGCAACCCAGGTGTCCAACAACAGATGAGGGCTGAGCAAGTTGTGGTCTATATACACAATGGAATACTACTCAGCTATTAAAAATGGTGACTTCACCATTTTTAGCCGATCTTGGATGGACCTTGAAAAATTCATGTTAAGTGAAATAAGTGAGAAACAGAAGGATGAATATGGCATGATCTCACTCTCAGGCAGAAGTTGAAAAACAAGATCAGAAGAGAAAACACAAGTAGAACCTGAACTGGAATTGGCGTATTGCCAAGCACGCGCTCTACCACTGAGCTACACCCCCTACCGTTTTGGAATTGGCGTATTGCACGAAAGTTAAAGACTCTGGGGTGGGTGTGGGGGAGAGAATACAGGTCCAAGAAGGATGACAGAGGACCTAGTGGGGGTTGTATTGATATATGGAAAACTGGGAAATGTTATGCATGTACAAACTATTGTATTTACTGTGGAATGTAAAACATTAATTCCCCAATAAAGAAATTTTAAAAAGACTCAGTCATATGCATCATGAAGAGTCACTGACGATTTCCTATATGACACATGCAAAATGCATTGTAAACTAATGGCTTTGTAGTGAACATGACTTATTAAGCTGTACGTTTGATAATTGTGTGACAGTGTTAATCAGGCTGAAATACTCACCTGTTGGCGTGTTTTTCCTCTCCTCTGCTAAGCATTAAAAGAGAAATCCTTCCCCTGGTAAAATCCCTCTGCCAAGATGTGGAATATGAAGTTCGATCTTGTATGTGCCGGCAGTTAGAAAATATAGCTCAGGGCATTGGGTAAGTGCACCTTTGCGCCAGTCACATTCTTGTTTCTGAATTCAGAAACTGTCAGACACACTCTTTCCTCCATTCCATGAGTGTGTGCTACTGGAATAGTAAAATGTCATCTGGTTTTTATTTTATTTTATTATCTTTTATGTTGTATCATTACTTCACTGCTCCAGGATGACTTTTTCAGATGCAAACAAGAGAGAAGAAGAAGAGACAGGGACGGAGAGACAGAGAGAGACAGAGACCATGGCATGGAAGCTCCTTTTAGTGTTGTGAAGGCTAGGCACCAGCCTTGGCTGTGTATATAACCAAGCAGCCACGATCCAAGTGAACTGTTTTGCCAGCTCTGATTTTACTTATTTTTATTATTTTGTCTCCAAGGTTATTGCCGGGGCTCGGTGTCTGCACCACAAATCCGCTGCTCCTGGAGGCTATTCCCCCCCCCTTTTTTTTTTTATCATTGTTGTGGTTATTATTGTTGTTATTAATGTCGTTGTCATTGGATAGGACAGAAAGAAATCAAGAGAGGAAGGGAAGACAGAGTGGGGAGAGAAAGATAGACACCTGCAGACCTGCTTCACCGCCTGTGAAGCGACTCCCCTGCAGGCAGGGAGCCGGGGACTCGAACCGGGATCCTTAGGTTGGTCCTTGCATTTCACACCATGTGTGCTTAAGTGCTGTGCTACCGCCGGATCTCTGCTAGCTCTGATTTTTAAATGTGACGACAACTAGAGGTATCTCATGATATGTCTGGACTAAGAGAGATACAAGTGAAGATGCCTGACACAGTGGCAGGCATTCTGTGAATGCTAATTTCTTTCTAAGTCCCTGCATTCTAGAAGGGCCAGTGGAGGCAGCATGATAGTTACATGATAGAGTCCAGTGCTTTAAAAGCTGCACCACCTCCCGGGTGGTTTAGTTTGATTTATTGTTTCCATTTCTTCTATTGCTGCAGGGCAGAGCTCACAAAAAGTGTGGTTCTCCCTGAGTTAATAGAGCTCTTCAGGGATGAAGGCAGCAGCGTGCGGCTTGCAGCTTTTGAGACCTTGGTGAACCTGCTTGACAACTTCGATACAGGTAACCATTCCATGGACATGTCTTCTGCGGCCAGTGGTCTCACTGTCTCTTGCTTTTTACCTGTTTTGTTTCTTTGCTGGTCTGAACTGGTCAAGATTAGACACCGTTTATTCCTCATAATTCTGCTTCAGCTGTGCATAATAGCGCTCATTCTGTTGTCAAATGAATGCCCTTAAAAAAACAAAGAATGAGACACCAAAATGTGACAATAACATTAATAGTGGAGATGCTAATAAAATTTTACCCCAAATGAAGTCGGGATTCGTTTTGGAAAGCTTTAAGGGACTGTGGGGGAACTCGGAGATTATTTAAGGTTAAGGCTTAAAATGTGCTTGTGGGACAGGAAGTGGCCTAGTAAAACAATTTGTTTTAAGGACAATAGCATCTAGGAGTCAAAGTTAATTTTTTTTTTTTTTGCTGCTCTTTGAGAGATTATTTTTATTTGACAGTTTCCACAAGCCATCATTTTAAGGATCCACCCATAAACATCTGAATTCACGAGCACTTTGATTTTATAAAGAAATCATGGTGGTTGTGGTGCACAGAATCCTTCTGAGTGATCGCTGGTGTCCAGAAAGTGGATGAATGGATGTGGAGAACATAGAAATTCATTTGATCTCACTCACAAGAGAAACGAGAGAAGAGCCTGAGCTTGAGCTCGGCAGATGCACACGCAGGAGGGACTGAGCGTCATTCTCAGCGGTTCTGGTGATTTAGACGCAAAGTCGCAGTCACCTCCGCTTTTCAGTTTGCAGTCACGCTGTGTATTTCATGTCCCTTGGCCCTCGAGCTAAGGCCCAAGCTGCATCATGGGCCTTTGGCCATTTCAGTTTTTCTCTCTGCCTACTTCAGTATTGTTCTCAGATCTTTTCAGTCGCCAAGAGGCTAATGGAGGTGTTGTTCTCCCTGGGATCTGTGAGTCTGTGTGGCATTCATGTCCCCACGTGTAATTGCATCTGAAATACCTCTTCTGTTGCTTTGCTTTTCAGATGACAGAAGCCAAACTATACTTCCCTTAGTGAAATCCTTCTGCGAAAAGTCTTTCAAAGCTGACGAGTCCATTCTCACCTCCTTATCTTTTCACCTGGGGAAACTGTGCCACGGACTATACGGTAGGATACAGCCTAAGAATCTCCAAGTTCATTTTCCCCTTTCTCCTCTGTCTTACACACTAGCTGATCAGTTGTAAAGCGTATATCTGCGTGTGTAAAATCTTGAGACCTTTACGCACTGACTGCAGTTTAGTTCCGGAGTGATGGTGGCACTCTTTGAAAGCATGCTAACAGTGAAGGAGGAATAGCATTTTCAGTTCTGAGTACTTTATTTTTTAGTTTTTTTTATTTTACAGAAAACATACTTCTTTTTTAACTGGGGAGAATGAAAACTGTACCATTTGAATAAAAGATCACTTCTAGGAGAATACACACAGAGAGCCACAGCCAGGGGCAGGAGACACCCCCAGCTGCCCCCCCCACTCAAGTAGTCCTGTGTGTTCACATATGGATTGAAGCCTGACACCTAGCAAGGACGTCCTCACACTATTTGCTGGCTGTTAGATACCGTGTGGCAGGGTCACGTTAACATACAGAGTAGCACTCGTAGCTCCCAGCATTTTGAAATTCCCAGTTTTTGGCTTCCTGTCATAATAATAGCACTAGTTAAAGTGTGACCATTGACACAGTAAAACATTTGAATGTGGGTGGGGGCTGCCTGGCCAGCTGCTGAGCAGAACATACTGCAACACCTCCCTGACACAGCGGCTCTTCTCACTTCTCAACAAGATGCTTTTTTAAAAAATTTTTTTATATTATTTATTTTCCCTTTTGTTGCACTTTTTAAAAATTGTTGTTGTAGTTATTGTTGTTGTTATTGATGTTGTCGTTGTTAGATAGGACAGAGAGAAATGGAGAGAAGAGGGGAAGACAGAGAGGGGGAGAGAAAGACAGACACCTGCAGACCTGCTTCACCACCTGTGAAGCGACTCCCCTGCAGGTGGGGAGCCGGGGTCTTGAATCGGGATCCTTACTCTGGTCCTTGTGCTTCATGCCACGTGCGCTTAACCTGCTCCCAACAAGATGCTTTGAATTCACTTTGCTAGCACTCAGATGCAGTTCCTGTGTGGACACACCCATCTTCTCTGCAGGCAATCTTAGAATCCTTACCATGAGCAAAGTCCTGGAATGGCCATCATATTGTGATCATAATGGCTTGCTGGGAGTCTTGGCGTGAACCATGCTACAGATACTGATGTCTGCAGGATGCTCGCCTTGAAGTTTAGCAATTTCTGGCGTTCGTGAATTAGAACACGATTAGAAGGATCCAGTGAACCTGTACATTCCCTCATGACAGTGCTCTTATCCCTGTTGCTTTATTTTTAAAAAATTTTTAAGCTTTACTTATTGGATAGAGACAGCCAGGAATCGAGAGGGAAGGGGGCGATAGAGAAGGAGAGAGAGAGAGAGAGAGAGACCTGCAACCCTGCTTCCCCACTCGCAAAGCTTTCCACGTGTAGGTAGGGAACCGGGGGCTCGAACCCCCAGGTCCTTGCGAATTGCAACATGTGCACTCAACCAGGTGTGCCACCGCCCAGCCCTCCCTGTTGCTTTTACTCAGGATCTCTCGTCATTTATAAACAGTTTTTGGCTCCAGCTGTGGTTATGTGTGTGCACTCTGTACTCGTCTCTTTTCTTATTTTGTTTTTAGCTAAAGTGCTAAGCAGAGGTTTGCACTTTGTTCTAGGAATTTTTACTCCAGATCAACATTTGAGGTTTTTGGAGTTTTATAAGAAACTTTGTACACTGGGCTTGCAGCAAGAAAATGGACACAATGAAAGCCAGATTCCACCCCAAATCCTAGCACAGGAGAAGAAATACATCACAGTACGGAAGAACTGTGCTTATAACTTTCCGGTAATAACTTATGTGTTTGTATTGACTGGATGTTTTTATTATGACGTGGAATTACCCAAGTAGCCTTCAAAAACGTTGTACGGGCACTTGTTACTATCATGCCTGCTCTATACAATGTGTGTCAAGTAAATATTGGGGCGATTGGGATTTATCTGTATAGACGAATTCTGTGCCCGTGTTGGCATTTCCAAATGTGGTTTCTAAGTGGGCTGTGATTTCAGGGGCCCAGTTTCTGTGTAAGTGGAATGATTTTAATACTGAGTATCAATGCGCTTTCTTCTCTCCCCCCCCACTCCTCTTGTCCTTCTACCCCCACCAGGCCATGACTGTTTTTGTTGACCCTAAAAACTTCCACATGGAACTCTATTCTACATTCTTCTGCCTCTGTCATGACCCGGAAGTACCAGTCAGATACACGATTGCTATTTGCTTTCATGAAGTAAGTCAAAAGACCGCTACCCCTTTCTATGTGCTTAGATTCTATCTATATGTGCCAGGTGATTTTTTGATACTTTGTTCATTTCTTTTTACAGATATATGATACAGGCTCCATAGCTTCCATAGCCAAGTCCTAGATCTTATTTTAAGGTTTCCATAAATCTCTCTGGTAGCAGGATTCACCTACGTAGGTGCATTATACTCATGTGTCTGGTTCATCTTTTCAGTATTTCTCTGCCGAGTACCTGCTAAAAGCCCGACAGGGAGGTGTAGAGATGTGTGTTGGAGATCTGGAAGTGAAATAAGTCTTTACATGCTTAACAATACTGATATTTCCCTTTGTACCTGGACTTGGGAATTGGAGGATAGCTGGAATACTAGATTATTTAAATTCATTTTATTTTGTTTATTTTACTGCACATGGATCATGTTCATGAGTATAGCTTTTGTTTTTATTTATTGGGGAATTAATGTTTTACAGTTGACAGTAAATACAATAGTTTGTCCATGCGTAACATTTCTCAGTTTTCCACATAACAGTACAGCCCCCACTAGGTCCTCTGTCAGCCTTTTCCAGGACCTGAACTACCCCACGCCCCGCCTACCCCAGAGTTTTTTACTTTGGTGCAATACACCAACTCCAATATGAGCATAGTTTTTAGATAAAGCTTTTTCAATCCTTGATAAGAGCAAAAGTAAATATAAAACTTTGATATTGAACAGAGTTGCCTTTCTAACCCTTGAAGCTGAAACTTGAGGCAGCGTTCTTAAAGGTTCACATAGAACAGATAAACAAACGTTTGCTCCAGCAGCTTCAAAGCTCTTGCATGAAATCTGTTTTGTAACAAGACATTCTCTTTTTAGGTGACACAATTCTTATATCAGTGTGACTAGTTTGTCCTGTATCAAAATATTGCTAGCTTATTTAAGACTATCTTCCTGCAAGATATTCATAGCATCTTTGTAGATACTAAGATTCCTTTCTCTGTTGGGTGACGGGTGCGATTCTTCAGTATCTTCCTTTTTTTTCTGGTATGAATGTAGTGCTTGTTGTATAAAATCTGGGAGACACTCCCTTAGCTAGTGCGATTATTAATCAAGTCATCTTTACAAATATACCACTGGAAATGAACTTTTAGAGCAGAGGAGAGGGCAGAGGGCATTGGCCTGCTGAGAAATCCACTGTCTTGAGTACAGAGTAAGCAGTTTCAGACTTGATTTCCACGCATAGTTGCAGCTTTTATTTTCTCCTCTCCTCTCCTCCCCCCTTCCCTCCCCTCCCCTTAGAGCACTTCTCAACTCTGGCTTATGGTGGTGCAGGAAATTGAACCTGGGACTTTGGAGCCTCAGGCATGAGAATCTCTTTGCATAGCCGTTATGCTATCCACCCTGCTCTCATACTTGCAGTTGTCTAGATCAGTGGTTTCTAGAGATCACTGCATGTGACTAGAGCTATAGAATGAGATTATTTCCGCAACACGGGAGTTCCTATTTATGTGCCTTTTTGTCTCTTGCAACAATATTCCATTTTTACATATGCTTTGTAGTGGCCTTAATGTTTCCGGACCACGTGAGTAGACCTATTTAAATGAGTGTGCACACATAGTTCCCCAGTAGGAGGGAGTTAGATTGCTCCATGGGTCACGAGCAGCCAGTGGGGAGGCTGTGAGTGATATTCTGCCATCTAGAGCAAGGATTTTTAAAAGCACTTATCCACAGGTCTTTTTGCTTTCTATTTATTTTGATTTTTATTTATTATTGGGTAGAATCAGAGAGAAATTGAGAGGGGTGGGGGAGGTAGAGAGGGAGATAGAAGGTGAGACAACTGCAGCCTTGCTTTACCACTTGTGGAGCTTACCCCCTGCAGGTGGGGACCAGGAGCTTGAACCCAGGCCCTTGGATACTATAACGTAAGCAATTAACCAGGTGCACTACCGCCTGTCTCCCCCCTTGTTGATTTCTAAAGAAACCCTACTTAGAAGCCTCAAACGTGGGAAGAAATTAAAGGGAGATGAAGTAGTGAACAGTGAATCTACTACAAGGGGCTCTGAGTTGGGGAGCAAAGAAGCCTGTTTCCCAGAGGAACTGGGTCAGTGGGAACACTCCCTCTCCCCTTCCTGTCTTGCTGACCAAGGAATCAGATGGGGACGTCTTGGACCTTTACCTTGCTCTCAGGTTGATCTCTGCCACTGTCAGCAGAATGCACACCTTTGGGGGAACTGACCTGAAGAAATGGCCTTGCCCCTGGGTGCCCTGTGAGGCCCTGTTGGCTGGTCCTGGATGCTTAGAGTAGGAACTGGAGGCCATAGTTGTGTCCTTGCTTGTGTCAGGGAAGTTAGGACTCCAGTAAGTCCCTTCTGCTGAGCCTCCCAGCCCTCCAGTACTTAGGACACACTGAAGAACCCTGAAATCAAGTTTGATGTTTACATTGTAACCTAGCCTCATCTGAGAAGAAGTGTCTTTAAAAATTATTATTATTCCAGTTTTCATTTGCCTAATAGTCTCAAATCTGAGAGCTTTATTGCTGCATTTTAGGTGTCTAAACTTCTGGATTCTGGAGTGTATCTAATACATAAAGAACTGATAACATTATTACAAGACGAGTCACTGGAGGTAAAGTCTTCTTACTCTCTGGTTGTCCTTCTCTGACGCTTGGTGCCAGCCATCTGTCCCTGTTCTTCATAGAGATTTGCATGAACTCAGCGGAATAGCCCCTGGAGCTCAGTCTATATGTCCAGTGTTGCAGACTGGGGTTTGGAAAGATCCTCTAGGTTTAATATGTGCAGACACACACAGCTATGTGTTTGCTAAGGAAAATTCAGGAAATGCCAAAAAGTGGACAGAAAGCAGATTACCTTTAGTTCCAATCACCATTACTTCTTTGTTACATTTTATTATATTCTATATAAATATATTCATTTTTTCTATACATATAAAAGTTTTTATTTGACACAGTTGTAATCATATATCATACATCTTACACACACAAACACACACACACACACACACACACACACACATTATCTGTTAGTCTTGTTGGGGAAGTAATACCTGTGAAGATTTTTTTTTTGGTCTCTAGGGTTATCGGCTCAGTGCCTGCACTACAAATCCACTGTTCCTGGCGGCTGTTTTTCCCATTTTACTGGGTAGGACAGATAGAAATGTAGAGAGGAGGGGGAGAGAGGGAGAGAAACAGACACCTGCAGACCTGCTTCGCCACTTGTGAAGCCTCTCCCCCTGTTGGTGGGGAGCTGAGGACTCGAGTCCAGATCCTTGCACTTTGTACTATGTGCGCTTAACCAGTGCGCTACTGCCTGGCCCCCAAGATTCTGAACTACCTTTATTTTAAAGCTGCATTTCATCTGTCTGTACCACCTAAATTACCCCTGGCTGGTCAGAGGCTGAGTGCTCATTAACATATGGACGCCACTGGGGCTGTTACCTGACTTAAACAGTTGGCTGTGTTCATCATCCCTCTCAGCAAGAATACGTTAGAGTAAGAAACTAGAAACCTCTTACCCCCATATCATTTGGCAAATAACCCACTTCTGTGTAGAACCTGCTGTGAAGTTAACTAATCCGAGGTCAGAACAAGATCTTAATGACTCTGAGAGTAACTAATGTCTCTATTAAAAGGTGCTCGATGCTCTCATAGACCACCTTCCAGAAACCCTGGAACTTATGTCTGCTGGCGGAGAAAGCACCACTCAGGAAAATAAGGTAACCCCCTAAACATGTGGGAGGTTTGTGACCATCAGAAGTGTTGCTCCAGAGTCATGAGTCAATGAGGGAGGAAGACGAACACTCAAGTAGTGCTCCTCACGTCCGCCAGTCCATGTGACTGGTGCTCAGTAGCTGTCACATTAGACGCTTGCATTCCTTCTCCACCTCTCACAATACTGCTGTCCTTATTTATTGTCCATTCATGTATGTATATGTGTATATGTGTATATATATATGTATATATATATATATATATATATATATACATATATATATACACATATACACACACACACACACACACATATATATATATATTGTGCCTCCAGGGTTATTGCTGGGGCTCGGTGCCTGCCCTACAAATCCACTGCTCCTGGAGGTTATTTCTCCCCTCTTGTTGCTCTTGTTGTTTATCATTGTTGTTGTTGTTGGATAGGACAGGGAGAAATCGAGAGTGGAGGGGAAGACAGAGGGGGAGAGAAAGATAGATACCTGCAGACCTGCTTCACCGCCTGTAAGTGACTCCCCTGCAGGTGGGGAGCCAGGGGCTCAAACAGGATCCTTACGGCGGTCCTTGGGCGGTCCTTGGGCTTTGCGTCATGTGCGCTTAACCCGCCCCTATTTTTTCCCTTTAGTTGCCCTTGTTTATCATTGTTATTATTATTTCTTGTCATTGTTGTTGGATATGACAGAGAGAAATTAAGAGAGGAGGGAAAGACAGAGAGGGAGAGAAAGACAGACACCAACAGACTTGCTTCACCATTTGTGAAGCAAACCCCCACCCCGGCAGGTGGGGAGCTGGGGGCTCGAACCAGGATCCTTGCGTCGGTCCTTGGCACTTTTAACCTGCTGCGCTACCGCCCACCCCCCATCCATTCATATTTTTATTTTTATGAATTTCTGAGTAGTAGCCCCTGATAAGGCAGACTGGAAGGAGTTTATATGGTCAAAGTCTACAGTGAAATACGTGGTACAGTTTTCTCTGGCAGCAATGTGGCTGGCTGTTGGAATCAACCAAACAAGAAGTATGCTTGAGTCCCAGTTTTGGTTGCAAAATGTAATTTCCAGTGACTGTGTGTTTCACTTACGGATTTTCTGTCTAAAGTATTTGACTTCACCAGATACTCGACTCCCTGTGACAGCTGAGGCGCCTGCCAGGTTTGAGACACGGGACTGGACAGTGTGACCGAGGGACACCCATTGCTGCTTCTGCTGTGTCTTCCCTTCCAGCTGTCATCTCTGCCTGATCTGATCCCAGCGCTCACGGCCGCTGAGCAGCGAGCTGCCACATCCTTGAAGTGGAGGACTCACGAGAAGCTCCTGCAGAGATACGCCTGCCTGCCACACGTCATATCCAGTGACCAGATCTACTACCGCTTCCTGCAGAGGATGTTCACCATCGTGATGACCAATGTGAGCCCAGCACCTTTCCCTCCTTTGAATGTTCTTCTGGAAACAGCCCCCTCTGCCTGGAAGGTGGTGTCCTTCCGGGTCCTTGAGGAGGGGACTCCAGCTTCCCTGTGCTTTCCCCGTTTCTCCTGTAGTTCAACTTCTTCTGTCTAGCTGAAGAGAGAAAAGAGCAGATGCCCCTCTCCCTACCTTTACTTAAAGCTGAGGCGGGTGTAGTAAACTCACTTCAGTCTCCGTAGTTCTACTCAAGGGAACGTTGGCAGGAGTTGGTGGTGTCTGTTTCTCTGGTGTAAATTAGTCTAATGTAGCCCTTGTATGGATCAAGGTCTCTGCTCAGCCATTTTTCCATGACATTCATTTTTTTTTTATTTCTTTGTTGGGGGATTAATGGTTTATAGCCGACAGTAAAGTACAGTAGTTCGTACATGCATCACATTTCCCAGTTTTTCACAGAACAGTACAACCCCCACTAGGTCCTCCTCTGCCATCATGTTCCAGGGCCTGACCCCTCCCCCCCTTTGCTTTGGTGCAGTGCACCAAGCATTCACTTCTTCAAAGATTTATCATGAGAGAAATACAGAGACCAGCACACTGCTATGTCGTGAAGTACCAGAGACTGAATTTCAGGCATCTAACAGCTGAACCACCTCCCTGGCTATCTGCCTCCTTCCTCTTCCTGCTTCTCCTCCTCCTCCTTCTCTTTTCCCTCTTCCTTCTTACATTATATATAATGTATATGTTTTAGAAATTGGTTTTTAGTAAGAAGTACTTCTAATTCTTATTGTTTAAAAGAGAAATAATAGAATCTTGCAGTCATCTCCAAAACCTCAAATTAGTTTTAGTCTTAAAGATTAAGAGTCAAATGTTTTTATTTAGTTTATCTAAAATTAACTTCCCCTAATTCTGGTGGTGATTCTGTTTATTAACATTTCCATTTTCGGTTCTAATTCAGAGTGAATATTGTCTTCTTAAGTCAACAGATTAAAAACACCACCCAGAATAGTAGCCCGAAGAGTGGAGATAGCTTGTATAAAATATGAGAAGCAAATATTCTCTCAGCAATGTGAACATTTTACTGTATTTGAATTTCAGGAGTTGAATATTACAACACTGACATGTAAGTTGAGATGATGGGTGTGAGTCTGCACCGCAGAAGATTTTATTTTCTCTAACACATACTTTGTACTTAACTTTAGTAAAGATGAATGGTCAAGTCTGTGGCATCAAGTTTCTGCTTAGAGCGCAGACAGCAATTCATGCTCTTCAGCCCTGCGCTCTAGCCACTGCACCACATCCTGGGCCTCGACAGAAACTCAGTGAGGGGGCTGGTGTGGTGGCGCACCTGGTTGAGCGCACATATTACAGTGATCAAGGACCCAGGTTTGAGTCCCCAGTTCCCACCTGCAGGGGGAAAGCTTTGCAAGTGGTGAAGCAGGGCTGTCTCTCGCCCTCTTTGTCTCCCCTACCCTTTCAATGACTGACTGTCTCAATCAAATGATAATTTAAAAACATTTAAAAAATTCAGTGAGCAAAGGTGTTTAGAACACTCGTGTGAACAGTTTGACATGGTGTCCCCTGGACATGAAGCTTTTCCCTGGAAACCTCCGAGTTGGGTTGTGAAGGATCCGAGCAGACCTGCTGAGAAATATACATTCATCACTGGGAAGCTAGGTAGGATACTGCACAGGTGTGACTCTGAGGACATCCTGTCTACATCCATCACTGGGAAGCTAGGTAGGATACTGCACAGGTGTGACTCTGAGGACATCCTGTCTATATCCATCACTGGGAAGTTAGGTAGGGCGCTGCACAGGTGTGACTCTGAGGACATCCTGTCTACATCCATCACTGGGAAGTTAGGTAGGGCGCTGCACAGGTGTGACTCTGAGGACATCCTGTCTACATCCATCACTGGGAAGTTAGGTAGGGCGCTGCACAGGTGTGACTCTGAGGACATCCTGTCTATATCCATCACTGGGAAGTTAGGTAGGGCGCTGCACAGGTGTGACTCTGAGGACATCCTGTCTATATCCATCACTGGGAAGTTAGGTAGGGTGCTGCACAGGTGTGACTCTGAGGATGTTCTGTCTATATCCATCACTGGGAAGTTAGGTAGGGCGCTGCACAGGTGTGACTCTGAGGATGTTCTGTGGTGTTTAGAAAGAAAGCCTCTAGGCCACTCTTGGCCAGTAACTTACAGTGAACTTGTGAGGCGACGTTGTGCAGAACAGATACTGTGGGACTAGTCTGACTGTCTCTCTCCCATTTCTTTAAGAATGTCTTACCTGTCCAGAAGGCAGCATCAAGGACTCTATGCATTTTTCTGCGGTATAATCGCAAGCAAGACCAGAGACATGAAGTCATTCAGAAATTAATTGAACGTAAGTCATCTTTGCCTTTCATTTTGAGAAAAAATAAGTAGTGGATTGGCCTTATACTTGATAAATGCTTGTGGGGTGAGTTCAGCTGTGCGCTTGAAGGATCAAAATAGTGTGTTTCACTATTTATGAAATATTTATGGAATTAGATCCATTTCTGTTTTTGTTGCTTTTTGAGGTATTTTTAATTTGTGATGTACAAACTAGGGATCTGAAGGTTGTTTTTGTTTTTGGGAGCCCACCAGTGGCACACCTGGTTAAGTGCACACATTTCCACGTACAAGGACCCAGTTCGAGTCTCTGGGGGGGTGTGCTTCACGAGCAGAGAAGCAGTTCTACAGGTGTCTGTCTTTCTATTTCCCCCTCCTTTCTCAATTTCTCTCTGTCCTATCAAATAAAATATATAGAGAAGAAAGGCCACCAGGAGAGGTGGATCCATGTGCTGGCACTGAGACAAAGTGATAACTCTGGTGGCAATAAAAAAAATAAATAATCAAATATTTATATCTGGGGCCTGGTGGTGGTGCACCTGGTTACACACACATAGTACTAAGGACAAGGACTGCTCCCCACCTGCAGGGGGGTCGCTTCACAAGTGGTGAAGGAGGTTCTGCAGGTGTCTCTCTTTCTCTCTCTTCCTCTCTATCTCCCCCTCCTCTCATCTTCTCTCTGTCCTATCCAATAAAATGGAAGAATAAAAAAGAAGCAAAAAATGGTCACTGAGAGCAGTGGATTCTTAGTCCTGGCACTCAGCCCCAGTGATAACTCTGGAGGCAAAAAAGAAAAGAAAAGAAAATGAAAATGAAATAAGGAAGGCAGAATATAACTGGAGGAAGCAATGACAGAAGCCAGACCTTCCACCTTCTGCTCCCCACAGTGACCCTGGGTCCATGCTCCCAGAGGGATAGAGAATGGGAAAGCTCTCAGGGGAGGGGAGGAGATGCAGAGTTCTGATGGTGGGGATTGTTTGCAGTTGTACCCCTCTTATCCTATGGTTTTGTCAATATTTCCTTTTTATAAATAAAATAAAGATTGTTTTTGTCTTTACTTCCTTGCAGCTAACAAGCCCGTTGAGGGTATTCAGCTTGTCATGGATTCTGTTTCTGATTTTGTCAGATGTCTCTTCTGTGTCAGAAATCTAAGCTGCTGCTGTTTGTCTTCTTCTTACTCTTAGAACTGGGCCAAGGGAAGAGTTACTGGAACAGACTCCGATTTCTCGACACCTGCGAGTTCATCATAGAGATCTTCTCCAGATCGTTCTTCTGTAAATATTTCTTCTTACCTGCGATTGAGCTGACACATGACCCTGTAGCCAATGTGAGGTACGGTACACCAAGCCCAGAAAACACCTGGAAATTTCTTTCTTTTCTCCTTTATTGGGGTGGAGGACTCACAGTTCACAGTCATTGGTCCATGTGTCACACGTCTCATGTTTCCACACGGCACTCTAGCCCCCACCCAGGTCCTCCTCCGCCATCATGTTCCAGGACCTCAACACTTCACCTCCCCTCCCACATCCTTTACTTTGGTGCAGTGCAAGACACCAAACCCAGCCCCAGTTCTGCTGTGTGTCGGAAATTGCATTCTTGTTTATCTATTGAGTATATGTAGCATTTTCTTCTTGGCCAATTGAAAAATCAAAGAATCTATACTTGTTTAGAAGCGAGTGGTTGCAGGGGGCTGGAGGGGTGGGGGGTGTTCCCCATCACCTAAAACTGTCTCAGGTCCTTGTGGGGCTGGCAGAGCGGTTATCAGAGCGAGGCCGGCAGCCTTGTTGAACCGAGAGAAGGCTGAGCAGCACTGATTAACTTTGTAAGACCCGAGGAGAGCTTGTTTACTTTTTGCTTGGGGAGGACTAGTGTGTCTTTAGGATCCCGCTCATTCAGAAAAGCAGGCCTGTCTTCTCCAGGCTGCCTCACAATTTTGAGATCCAGTAAGTGTCCATCGGAGGTGATTCATGAACGGTTAGCTTAGATGAAACAGACCTTAGAATGCCTTGCTTGTCAGCAAAGACAAATCTGTCTTGTTTCTTCCCAAGCAAGCATTAGTATTTCTTCTTTAAAAATCATGATTAGATAGTGCTGGCCGTTTTAACCAGTTCCAGCAGACAGCCCAGTGACACTGAGGTACACGCAGAACTTCTTACAAGTTATGTGTGCGCTGCATACCGGGCTGAGGAGCAGAGACTTTTAAAAGCGCTCACCAGCCAGGCTCCCGTGTTCATTCTGTGTGTTCTCTGCGTCTGTTCTGTAGGAGAGGGAGATACTGAGTCAGTGGCCGTGATCCCCTGAGCAGAGCTCCAGAGCTTCTTGCTGAGTTGCCATATGCTGGCCCCACTCGCTTTTATGCTGTGTGGCATATGTGCGTCTGCTATAAACAGCCGAGACAAACTGCAGGCGGCAGTAACACTCTCTAACTTTATGGAAGACTTGGCCAGGCAGCTACCTGTAGTGTGGAAGCTGAGACACACACAGCCAGCAGCACTGCCAAGGGCAACGGAGACATGCAGCCAAAGGATTTGCTGAGCATGGTTTAGGGGAGCAAATTGAAAGGGTTCTCGCTCTCAGTTATAGTGTGAAAAGACACAGAAAGCTGAACCACACTAGCTTCAGTGTTTTTACATGTCTTTGTGTGTGTGTGTGTGTGTGTGTGTGTGTGTGTGTGTGTGTGTGGTATAAAATGAAAGGAAGTTTGCCTTGACTTGTGTCTTTTTTTTCTTAAGATGAGGAAATTTTTCTTTCTTTCTTTTTTTTTTTTTTTTTTTTTTTTTTACCAGAGCACTGATCAGCTCTGGTTTATGGTGGTGCAGGGGAGGAAATTTTACTTTTCTTCCCAAAACCATTATTGTTCTAGGCGTACGGTTTCCCAGTTTCCTTAGACAGGTGTCAGCATACCTCATCCACCAACAAATTGTCTTCTACCTCCACCAAAGAAGCCTGCACTTGAAATTTATGGAATATGTACATTAAGCTGTTGATAATTCTTTAGAATTTAGCTCTTGCTAAGTTACTGATGGGTCCAACCTTACTGTTAACACTGGCTGATTGAGGTTGTGATCCTGGAATAGAAGCCTTTCCAATGTGATGAATTATCACTTCGCAAGCACTTAACAAGTTGTTCGAAAGGACACGAAGTCATTTCTGGCCTGGTGGTCTGTGGCCCAGATGGTAGAGAGAAAGCAGTGAGCTAGTAGTGCAAAAGCCAAATGAAGACCAAGGGAATGAAGCTTTGTGACTTTTTTCAGAAAGAACTGTGCTCACAGTCAGCCTCAGAGGGGCCACGTGGTGGTAGTAAGGACAGGGCTCTCTTGCACACCAGTGGGCTTCCTCCTACCTTGATAATGTCTCGATTCAGCGAACAATGAAACGGAGTCTTTCAGGAGGAGTTTGGGCCCCTTAGTTGGAGGAATTATCGCCGGACTCAGGGGCACCTGAGAAGCACCGAGTGAATCTCGTCTGCTCAGAGCTGTTTTCAGAGCAGAGAAATCCAGAGAGGGATCTTCTTTCCCTACTTTTGGTGGAATGAAAGGCAAAATTTTAATGTGCATACTTCTTTTTAAAAACATTATTTATTTCGTTTTGATGAAAGAAATAGAGAGAGACGACAGAAAGGCTCAACTCTGCCTTATGGTGGTGCTGGGGATTGAACCTGAGACTTCAGAGCTTCAGGCATGAAAGTCTCTTGCAGAACCATGATGCTATCTCCCCACCCCATTAGGACTTCTCCTTCTCCTCCTCCTCCTCCTCCTCCTCCTCCTCCTTTTTTTTTTTTTTTTGCCTTCAGGGTTATTGCTGGGGCTTGGTGCCTGCACTACAAATCCACTGCTCCTGGAAGCCATGTTATTCATCTTCGTTGCCCCTGTTTTATCGTCGTTGTGGTTGTTATTATTGTTATTGATGTCGTTGTTGGATAGAAGAGAGAAATGGAGAGAGGAAGGGAAGATAGGGGGAGAGAAAAGCAGACACCTGCAGACCTGCCTCACCACCTGTGAAGTGACCCCCCTGCAGGTGGGGAGCCGGGGGCTCGAACCGGGATTCCCTACACCTGTCCTCATGCTTTGCGACATGTTCCACCGCCTGAAAAGGCAGCTAGGGGTGTCAAGCAGTTGAGAAAACATCCTAAAAATCTAATTCTAGGAAGAGGACTTAACTGTCTCAAGAATATACATTGCATCATCATCATCATCATCTAGCTACAAAGAAATACAGAACACCCCAGAACTCAAGTCAGTCCCCACAGTGCCTGCAGAACCCGGGAAGGTTGGCTTCCCATTGCCTCTGGCAGGTCTCTGGCCAGTTGCTGGTCTGGGCAGCTCTGAAGCCCCCTTTACAGGAAGCTTGCTCTTGCTGCAGCTGCTGCCTGCTCTGGAGTCCTCCGTGGTTCTCTGCCTCATTTTCTTTAGTTCAGTGCTTGAAAATCATATTTTCACTGAAGCTCTCCTTGACTATCTGTTGTAAAATTACAGCCCTCTGGGGGCCAGGTGGTGGTACACCTGGTTGAGTGCACATGTTACAATGCACAAGGACCTGGGTTCGAGTACCCAGTCCCCACCCGAAGGAGGAAAGCTTTCCAAGTGGTGAAGCAGGTCTGCAGGTGTCTCTGTCTCTCTCCGTCTATGTCACCCCTCCCCTCTTGGTTTTTGGCTGTCTCTATCCAATAAATAAAGAAAGATAATACAAAAAAAATATTAAAGTACAGCCCTCTCCCTCTGAGACTCCCTGGTTGCTTTCCTATTTTCTGCTACAATGTAAGCTCCGTACCAGCAGTCCTGGTGTGGGCCTCCCCCATCTCTCAGTAAACAGCGTGGTGAATGCTTGACTAGAGGACAGGCCCTCTAGGCTCATGTTGCTGCTGAGTAACCAGACCATCTGAAACTTGAGCTGCCCGCTTCCTGTTACTATTACTCAGCTTGCCGTGACTCATCCGCTCAAAAGCAAGCAAGCACTGTTGGATTTCTTCCAGAATGAAGCTTTGCTACCTGCTGCCCAAAGTGAAGTCCACCTTGAAGATCCCTGCAGACAAGCACTTACTCCAGCAGTTAGAGATGTGCGTGAGGAAACTCCTGTGTCAAGAAAAAGATAAAGACGTCCTGGCTATTGTAAAAAGAGTAAGTGTTACTCCTGACACAGCGCGTCAGCGTCTTCCATGGCAGCCGTGCTGGTCACACTGGGGCTAGTGCAGTTTGATGCACAGCAAGCTGTGTGTCAGGTGATCCTTGCCGGAGTGGCTGGACTAGTGAGCGAGCTGGTCTGCTGCTTTTAATGGGCACTGAGACCTTAGGCCCATTTTATCCGTTTTGGCATAAACTCCATTAAGAGCTCGGCACACTCAAGGGCTCAGGTAATACTGTTCAGTTAATACTCAGTACTGTTCAGTGAGTACTCAGTTAATACTGTTCAGTTAATATTCAATACTCAGTTTATACTGTTCAGTTAATACTGTTCAGTGAGTACTCAGTTAATACTGTTCAGTTAATACTCAGGTAACACTGTTTAGTGAATACTCAGTCAAATACTGTCCAGTTAATACTCAGTTAATACTGTTCAGTTAATACTCAATACTCAGTTTATACCATTCAGTTAATACTGTTCAGTGAATACTCAGTTAATGTTCAGTTAATACTGTTCAGTTAATACTCAATACTCAGTTTATACTGTTCAGTTAATACTGTTCAGTGAATACTCAGTTAATACTGTTCAGTTAATACTCATTCAGTGCTGTTCATCACCAGACCTGGTAAGCAGTTATTATCCAGGAAGACTTTTTGGTGACATTGAGGAAGTCACATTTGACAGGAACTTAATCCTGCAACTTCCTCAGAGTTAGTTCCCTGTTTGACTTTTAAAGGCTCTTGAACTAAAACCCTTGAATCCCTTAAGTAAGAGGCAAAACCAAACTCTGCATACTTGCTCTGAGGGCCTTCTGATTTCAATACCGTGACGTTGTGTCTTGTAGTTTTTGTTTTGTTCCACTTTAGTCTGTGATTTCATTTGTAGTGGTTGGCAGTGCTGGAAGTCCGAAACTGTGACAATCTGGATTTCTGAAATTAAACCTTAAAAGACTCTATAGTTAACAAAAATTATTCTACGTGATATATTTTTATGAGGCTAAATCAAGTCTTAGCAATCTGAATGTAAACTTCAGGACAGTTTTTGAACATTTATTTATAGCTAGAGAAATCAATTTATTAGCGTATTGTATATTAGTATTGATGGTGACACTTTTCTTTTTTTGCTATAGATTAGTGCTAAATGACACATGAAGGATTTTTAAAAATAAAGTGACTTGATAACAGTATCAGTACACATTTATTTTTACTAAGATGTGAACTCCTCTTTCATCTACAGAAATAGCCCAAAACATATCAAGTGTGACACACACATACACTTTACAACATACATAAACTTGCTTCTGCTAGCCAGTTCTGTGCTGCCATTTAATTATAGAAGTTTACTCAATAAAGTTAACTTGTCAAGAAATAAAAACAGCATGAGAGGATTAGTTAAATTCCTGGAAGGATTTATTAACTCAAACTAATCTGGTAAACAGACACAAAATGACATCACAGAGTTAATGGATAACTAATCTTCAGTGAATTCCCCTGGAATACTTGTATTTTAAATGCAAAGTTACATTTATCCCATGGGGGAGAAAAAGTGTGGTATAATGTTTATAATCTGAGGTACTCATGAGGTGCCTTGAGAGCTACTCAAAACTTCGGGATAAATGTAGAATAGCTGGGCAGGGGGAGACAGCATAATGGTGATGCAAAGAGACTCTCCTGCCTGAGGCTCCACAGTCCCAGGTTCAATTCCCCACACCACCATAAGCCAGAGCTGAGCAGGGCTCTGGTAAACATAAATAAATAAATAAATAAAATAAAAACAGAATAGCTCACTCTAGTTGATGAAAAGTGATTTTGCTTAGAAGGAAGATTTCATGTCATAAATCGTAGAATTTCCATCAAGGCCAGCATGAAACAGCGATTTGAATAAGCACTGTGTTCGCAGTAGATGCCTTTGGCATGTGAAGGTCTGTAGCCTCATTTGATGCTTTTAGTAAGGTTAAAAGTGGGACCAGGTGGTGGCGCACCTGGTTAAGCACTCACATTGCAGTGCAGAAGGACCCAGGTTCAAGCCCCTGGTCCCCTTCTGCAGGGGGAAAGCTTCCTGAGTGGTGAAGCAGGGCTGCAGGTGTCTCTCTGTCTCTCTCCCTCTCTGTCACCCTCTCCCCTCTCCGTTTCTCTCTGTCTCTATCCAATAATAAACAAATATATTTTTTAAAAAATAAGGTTAAAAATCTAAGAGTTCAAATAGATTCTGGATTGAACACACAAAGGCCGACCAACATACAGAGCAGAATTAGGAAGAGCGGTAGAGGCTTTCCCGGTTAGCCGCCTGCATTGCAGGCTGAGCCTTGGCAGCACAGGAGCTCAAACTCGAGGGGGGCAGAGAAGGCTGGCCCAACCACACAGCAGGTCTCCTCTGGGAATCCCACTCTGGGAAATGATTGAATGACTTTGATTAATTCGTGAAACTTCCTTTGTAGACGGTATTAGAGTTGGACAGAATGGAGATGTCTTTGGATGCTGTAAGTACATTTTTTTTTGCCTTCTATTAAAAGAAATATTTAAAACTCGGAAGAAGCTGTTCACTAATGTTCCATGATTTTGCTTTTAAACATTAAGCAGTTTCAGAAAAAAAATTACGAGAAGGATTTGCTGGATCAAGAGAAAGAAAGAGAAGAGCTGCTGCTTTTGGAGATGGTATGTCACTGTGCTCACGGGCTGACAGGGTGTTTACTTTCAGAGATGGTGTGTCACTGTGCTCACGGGCTGACAGGGTGTTTTACTCTCGGAGATGGTGTGTCACGGTGCTCACGGGCTGACAGGGTGTTTTACTTTCAGAGATGGTGTGTCACGGTGCTCACGGGCTGACAGGGTGTTTTACTCTCGGAGATGGTATGTCACTGTGCTCACGGGCTGACAGGGTGTTTACTTTCAGAGATGGTGTGTCACTGTGCTCACGGGCTGACAGGGTGTTTTACTCTCGGAGATGGTGTGTCACGGTGCTCACGGGCTGACAGGGTGTTTTACTCTCAGAGATGGTGTGTCACGGTGCTCACGGGCTAACAGGGTGTTTTACTCTCAGAGATGGTGTGTCACGGTGCTCACGGGCTGACAGGGTGTTTTACTCTCGGAGATGGTGTGTCACGGTGCTCACGGGCTGACAGGGTGTTTTACTCTCGGAGATGGTGTGTCACGGTGCTCACGGGCTGACAGGGTGTTTTACTCTCGGAGATGGTGTGTCACGGTGCTCACGGGCTGACAGGGTGTTTACTCTCGGAGATGGTGTGTCACGGTGCTCACGGGCTGACAGGGTGTTTTACTCTCAGAGATGGTGTGTCACGGTGCTCACGGGCTGACAGGGTGTTTTACTCTCAGAGATGGTGTGTCACTGTGCTCACGGGCTGACAGGGTGTTTTACTCTCAGAGATGGTGTGTCACGGTGCTCACGGGCTGACAGGGTGTTTACTCTCAGAGATGGTGTGTCACGGTGCTCACGGGCTGACAGGGTGTTTTACTCTCAGAGATGGTGTGTCACGGTGCTCACGGGCTGACAGGGTGTTTTACTCTCAGAGATGGTGTGTCACGGTGCTCACGGGCTGACAGGGTGTTTTACTCTCGGAGATGGTGTGTCACGGTGCTCACGGGCTGACAGGGTGTTTTACTCTCGGAGATGGTGTGTCACTGTGCTCACGGGCTGACAGGGTGTTTTACTCTCGGAGATGGTGTGTCACTGTGCTCACGGGCTGACAGGGTGTTTTACTCTCGGAGATGGTGTGTCACTGTGCTCACGGGCTGACAGGGTGTTTTACTCTCGGAGATGGTGTGTCACTGTGCTCACGGGCTGACAGGGTGTTTTACTCTCGGAGATGGTGTGTCACGGTGCTCACGGGCTGACAGGGTGTTTACTCTCGGAGATGGTGTGTCACGGTGCTCACGGGCTGACAGGGTGTTTTACTCTCAGAGATGGTGTGTCACGGTGCTCACGGGCTGACAGGGTGTTTTACTCTCAGAGATGGTGTGTCACTGTGCTCACGGGCTGACAGGGTGTTTTACTCTCAGAGATGGTGTGTCACGGTGCTCACGGGCTGACAGGGTGTTTACTCTCAGAGATGGTGTGTCACGGTGCTCACGGGCTGACAGGGTGTTTTACTCTCAGAGATGGTGTGTCACGGTGCTCACGGGCTGACAGGGTGTTTTACTCTCAGAGATGGTGTGTCACGGTGCTCACGGGCTGACAGGGTGTTTTACTCTCGGAGATGGTGTGTCACGGTGCTCACGGGCTGACAGGGTGTTTTACTCTCGGAGATGGTGTGTCACTGTGCTCACGGGCTGACAGGGTGTTTTACTCTCGGAGATGGTGTGTCACTGTGCTCACGGGCTGACAGGGTGTTTTACTCTCGGAGATGGTGTGTCACTGTGCTCACGGGCTGACAGGGTGTTTTACTCTCGGAGATGGTGTGTCACTGTGCTCACGGGCTGACAGGGTGTTTTACTCTCGGAGATGGTGTGTCACTGTGCTCACGGGCTGACAGGGTGTTTTACTCTCGGAGATGGTGTGTCACTGTGCTCACGGGCTGACAGGGTGTTTTACTCTCGGAGATGGTGTGTCACTGTGCTCACGGGCTGACAGGGTGTTTTACTCTCGGAGATGGTGTGTCACTGTGCTCACGGGCTGACAGGGTGTTTTACTCTCGGAGATGGTGTGTCACTGTGCTCACGGGCTGACAGGGTGTTTTACTCTCGGAGATGGTGTGTCACGGTGCTCACGGGCTGACAGGGTGTTTTACTCTCAGAGATGGTGTGTCACGGTGCTCACGGGCTGACAGGGTGTTTTACTCTCAGAGATGGTGTGTCACTGTGCTCACGGGCTGACAGGGTGTTTTACTCTCAGAGATGGTGTGTCACTGTGCTCACGGGCTGACAGGGTGTTTTACTCTCAGAGATGGTGTGTCACTGTGCTCACGGGCTGACAGGGTGTTTACTTTCAGAGATGGTGTGTCACTGTGCTCACGGGCTGACAGGGTGTTTTACTCTCGGAGATGGTGTGTCACTGTGCTCACGGGCTGACAGGGTGTTTACTTTCGGAGATGGTGTGTCACTGTGCTCACGGGCTGACAGGGTGTTTTACTCTCGGACATGGTGTGTCACTGTGCTCACGGGCTGACAGGGTGTTTACTCTCAGAGATGGTGTGTCACTGTGCTCACGGGCTGACAGGGTGTTTTACTCTCGGAGATGGTGTGTCACGGTGCTCACGGGCTGACAGGGTGTTTACTCTCGGAGATGGTGTGTCACGGTGCTCACGGGCTGACAGGGTGTTTTACTCTCGGAGATGGTGTGTCACTGTGCTCACGGGCTGACAGGGTGTTTTACTCTCGGAGATGGTGTGTCACTGTGCTCACGGGCTGACAGGGTGTTTACTCTCAGAGATGGTGTGTCACTGTGCTCACGGGCTGACAGGGTGTTTTACTCTCAGAGATGGTGTGTCACGGTGCTCACGGGCTGACAGGGTGTTTGCTCTCAGAGATGGTGTGTCACTGTGCTCACGGGCTGACAGGGTGTTTTACTCTCGGAGATGGTGTGTCACTGTGCTCACGGGCTGACAGGGTGTTTACTCTCAGAGATGGTGTGTCACTGTGCTCACGGGCTGACAGGGTGTTTTACTCTCAGAGATGGTGTGTCACTGTGCTCACGGGCTGACAGGGTGTTTACTCTCAGAGATGGTGTGTCACGGTGCTCACGGGCTGACAGGGTGTTTACTCTCAGAGATGGTGTGTCACTGTGCTCACGGGCTGACAGGGTGTTTTACTCTCAGAGATGGTGTGTCACGGTGCTCACGGGCTGACAGGGTGTTTACTCTCAGAGATGGTGTGTCACGGTGCTCACGGGCTGACAGGGTGTTTACTCTCAGAGATGGTGTGTCACGGTGCTCACGGGCTGACAGGGTGTTTGCTCTCAGAGATGGTGTGTCACGGTGCTCACGGACTGACAGGGTGTTTGCTCTCAGAGATGGTGTGTCACTGTGCTCATGGGCTGACAGGGTGTTTTACTCTCAGAGATGGTGTGTCACGGTGCTCACGGGCTGACAGGGTGTTTACTCTCAGAGATGGTGTGTCACGGTGCTCACGGGCTGACAGGGTGTTTGCTCTCAGAGATGGTGTGTCACTGTGCTCACGGGCTGACAGGGTGTTTTTTGTTGATTGTGCTCTGACATTAAGCTTACTGGCTAGAGAGGAGTTCTGATCCTTTGATTCTGTTCTCTTCCAGACTGAAGGAAAACTCCAGCTTCAGTGGCGTCTAGCTGCTGTGCAGTTGATTGCGTATATTCTGTGTGCATTGCTGGATGAGCGTTGGTTGTTGTATGGCTTATCCACGAGACCATACCACCACCAAAACCACTAGATATTTCCTCATGTCACATAATGCGCTTAAAAAAATCTTTTTACTTATTTATCATTAGAGACAGAGAGAAATTGAGAGAGCAGAGGAGATAGAGATAGGGAGAGAGACAGAGAGACAGCAGCCCTGCTTCACTCCTTGTGAATCTTTCCCCGTACAGGTAGGGAGCAGGGGCTGGAACCCTGGCCCTTGTGCACGGTAATGTGTGTGCTTAACCAGGTGCACCACCGCCTGGCCCCTATAATGCACAGTGTTTGTCAGATGCACATTGCGGAGCTGTTTTCTTCGAGTCTGTGACTAAGATTTTTTCATTCATTTAAGAGTACCACTTGAAGAGCAGACGTTTTTAATTTTAGTGAAGTACTTTCAAAATTGTTGATTTTTCTTAAAATGCTTGCCTTTTTTTTTTTTTTTGGTCCTAAGAATCTTGCAAATTTGTGGGTTTTTTTTTTTTTTCTGTCTTCCTCTAATAAATTTAAAGCTTAGTTTTGCATTCAAGTCTGTGATACATCTCAAGCTGACTTTTTATTCCTGGTTTTCTTTTTCTATATTTATATTTATCCCAGCATCACTTGTTGAAAATTTGCCTGAGTTCTCCATTGCATTGTCATCATAATGTCTTAAACAAATTAAATGTCCAATATGTGTGTGTGTGTGTGTGTGTGTGTGTGTGTATTTCTGTTTTTATTGTGATATAACAAATTAGTTTCAGGTACATGGTATGATTATTTGATATATATATATTGAGATATATAATTATATATAATATAGTATAATATAATTATATATAATAATATAATATATAATATATATAATAAATATATATTATATATAATAATTATATATATGTATATATATATATATATTGAGATTGACCACCACAATAAGCCTCTGTGTGTGTTTCCTGAACATGTATGTTTATCTTTTGGCAATACCAAATCGCCTTGTTCAGTTTCTGTGAGAAGCCTGGTGAAATTCTGTCCACCCAGCTTGTTCTGTCAGTCAGCTTGGAGAATGTCCCTCTGAATACTCAATCTTCTCATCTATCAACACTGGCTGCTGCTCTCCCGCCCCCCACTACCACCACTACTTGGCTCTGGTTTATGATGGTGCAGGGGATTGAACCTGGGACTTTGGAACCTCAGGCATGAGAGTCTGTTCGCATGACCATTATGCTGCCTGCTCTGTTTCTCTAGTTCTCTTTCTTAGTAACTTTTGTGTTGTTGATATAGAGTTCAGGGAAGGCCTTTGTTAGATTTATCCCTAGGCATTTTATGGGGTTTTTTAATGGAATGATTTTTTTTTTTTTTGCCTCTAGGGTTAGCACTGGGGCTCTATGCTGGCTCTACAAAGTCACCCAAGTCACCACTGCTCACAGAGGCCACCCCACACCCCCATTTTACTGGATATGACAGGGAGAAATTGAGAGGGGAGGGGGACATAGTGAAGGAGGGAGAGAGAAAGAGAGACACCTGCAGACCTGCTTCACTGCTTGTGAAGCATTCCTCCGTGCAGGTGGTGAATGGAGTTCAAACCATTGCCCAGCTCCTGTAATGATAATTTTTTATTATCTTTATTTATTTATTGGATAGACACAGCCAGAAATTAAGAGGGGGGGGGAACAGATAGGGAGAGAGACAGAGAGACATCTGCAGCACTGCTTCACTACTTGCAAAGCTTTCCCCCTGCAGGTGGGGACCAGGAGCTTGAATCTGGGTCTTTGCGCATTGTAACATATGCACTCAACCAGGTGCTCCACCACCCGGCCTCAAAATAGTAATTTTTAATTTCACTTTATTTATTTATTTTACAGAGACAGGGAGAAATCAAAAGGGAAGAGGGAGCTAGTGAGGGAGATAGAGAGAGCACCTGCAGCTCTGCTTCACTCAAGAAGCTTCCTTCCTGCAGGTAGGGACCGGGGACTTGAACCTGAGTCCTTACCCATGCGCTGCTGGGGACTGAACTCAGGGATTCATGCTTGAGAGTCTAGTTTTTAATTTTTTTTATTATTTATTTTCCCTTTTGTTGCCCTTGTTTTGTTGTTGTAGTTATTATTGTTGTTGTTGTTGATGTCCTTGTTGTTGGATAGGACAGAGAGAAATGGAGAGAGGAGGGGAAGACTGAAAGGGGAAGAGAAAAAGAGACACCTGCAGACCTGCTTCACCGCCTGTGAAGTGACTCCCATGCAGGTGGGGAGCCAGTGGCTTGAACTGGGATCCTGACCCTGGTCCTTGTGCTTCGCGCCACTTGCACTTAAAGCGCTGCACCACCGCCCGACCTTGAGAGTCCAGTTTTTATACACTGTGCCACCACCTGGGCCACTTTCTCAATATTTTAAAAATATTCCAGGGACTGGGGAGACAGCATAATGGTTATGCAAAGAAAATTTCATGCCTGAGACTCCAAGTTCTCAGGTTCAATCCCCAGTACCACCATAAGCCAGAGCTGAGCAGTGCTCTGGTGTCTCTCTCTGTGTATCTCTCATTTAAATAAATAAATAGATAAGTAAATATTTAAAAAATTCCAGAAAATGGAAGTGAACAAGAATAAAAAGTATCTTTCTGATGGGAATCAGTAAACATCTTCTAGAAAACAGAAGCTCATGATAAAGATGATACAAAACTCATTTCTTTAGTTTGACAGGCCCTCCAAGGGTACAATTCTGAGTAGGTTAAAAAGGGGGGGGGAAGCTATGACAGCAATCCTTAGACCATCATTTTCCCAATCAAGTAAACACACACACGAGAGAGAGACACACACACAGAGAGAGATCTCTAACATTTTTAGATATTAATTTGGAAAGAAAAAATACTTCTTTAATGTATTTTATAAGATCTGCTTATAAAATTAAAAATACTTATATCTTTAAGAAATAGAATGATTTTTCCCACTAGAGTAGTTTTCTAGATCTACTTCTGCTGATTTTTAATGCCAAGATCCTGTTTTAATACTAGGAACAATTAGAGAAAGAGAAGCAACAGAATGATGGAAGGTCCATGAGTGAAAAAACCCTTGAAAAGAAACGTAAGTAATTTCCCTGTGTGTTCAGCACTCAGTCATACTTTTTCGTCAAGAGAAATTGGTTTTCAGATAGACCCCAGAGCCTCAGATGTGAGTCTTTTGCACACCTCCCAGCTCCTTTACAGTCACTGTACAAAGGATTCAAAAGGTTGTGCAGAATTTTCACTGGATAGGGAAGATTGCCTCACTTTCTGTCTTCTTCTTTTGAATGTTGTTTTCAAAACTTGGTCACTGAAAAAATAGCTTGGAATAGTTTGAGTTAGTAAGTGTGTAACCCTTTAACAGAAAAAGCTGGGTGGGGGTAGACTGCATAAATGTGTGGAGGGAGATAGCATAATGGTCATGCAGACTTTCCTGCCTGAGGCTCTAAAGTCCCAGGTTCAATCCCCAGCACCTCCATAAACCAGAGCTGAGCCCTGCTCTGGGAAAGAAAGAAAGAAAGAAAGAAAGAAAGAAAGAAAGAAAGAAAGAAAGAAAGAAAGAAAGAAAGAAAGAAAGAAAGAGAGGGAGAGAGAGAGAAAGAAAGAAAGAAAGATGAAGCTTAAATTTACTCACAGCAATAATACCTTGAAATTGAGCCCTGAGTGACTGAGATGAAGCTATGTAGCTGGAAAACGTGGGTATCTGGCCGAGTGCTGCTCAGCCAGGCAGATGGGTGTGGAGGTGCCTGGAAACTGAGGACGGCACAACAGACTTTGTTTCAGGCAGAGAAATGAAAACACCAGCAGCTCTGCCCAAGAACACCCCCACTGCTGTTCCTGGACCCTCTTCTGGCACCCCGTCAACAAGTAGGAAATGAGTTCAGTTTGTGCCCTCCCAAACTAACTACAGGGACAGATTATTCTGAAACACCTTGTGCCTTGTTGCTAGTTGTGCTGAGAGCTCCTTCTGCTGGCGGGTGTATGGGGGTGGGGGTGAGTCCTGCAGCCAGCTCACTGTGAGGCCAGCGGGCCAGAACCCTGAGGGCTCTGCCAAGAATGGGGTGATGGGAAGAAAGGGGGTGGGGGGCAGGGCTGGGCGAAAGGATGAACTGAACAATGGCGCTTTCCCCTCTGCTCATTGCTCTAGGCAAAGAAGTCAGGAAATCCAAACTGATCCGAAGCCAGTCTTTTAACAGTCAAGCTTTTCATTCTAAATATGGCAACTTAGACAAGTGTGCTAGGTAGGTACGGGCTGTCAGATTTTCACAGCTCAGCTTAATTTTATTCTATAGTCCCTTACTCCGACTTGTGCAGAGTATGTGCATTTTTACAAAAATCGGGATTAGGGGACCAAGTGGTGGCTCAGTTGGTAGAGCAGACATGTCACAATGTGGAAGGACCTGGGTTCAAGCCCTTGGTTCTCACTTGCAGGGGGAAAGCTTCATGAACGGCGAAATAGTGGTAGAGGTGTCTCTCTTTCTCTCTCTGTCTCTATCTCCTCACCTCTCAATTTCCCTCTGTTTCTACCCAATAAATAAAGTATTTTTAAAAATTGGAATTAATTCTGAAATTTTTGTAGGCCAGTCATCTGTAAAGGTTCTCTGTAAAGATTGTTTGTTTATAGTGGTCTGACATTTTGTACGAGGGTATCCCGCTCTCCTGACATTCCAAGACGAGCATACGGCTCAGGTGTCATCTTGGGAAGGAAGTGCTGCTGTCACTTGCCACTGAGCTTCTCAGCGGGCATGGAAAGATCCCATTTGGAAACGGATGTAGGTCTCCGCTTGTTACTGTAAAGAAGCCACTGGCATGTTTCAGGGATAAAGCGAAGCCAATAAAGTTGCTCTGACAACAGATGAATGTTTCCTTTACCCTCTGCCCAGCAGACAATATTATAAAGATTTAAGGTTAGGGGAGTCATCGGCTGGCCAAGTGGCTCACTTGGATAGAACCCTGCTTTGCCACCCGTGCAACCCAGGCTCTAGCTTGGCCCCACTGCATTGAAGGCAACTTCAGAAAAATCATGATGTATGAAAAAAAGACTTTTCTTTTATTAAAAGTAGATTACTCAGGGGGCAGGCACTGGCAAGCCGGGTGGAGGGCACACGTTACCAAGTGCAAGGACCTGGCTCCAGCCCCCACTCCTCACCTCCAGGGGAAGCCTTGTGAGCAGTGAGGCAGTGCTGCAGGTGTCTCTTTTTCTCCCTCTCTTCCCTCTGGATTTTCTCTGTCTCTAGCCAACAAATAAATAAAGTATTAAAAATATCTTATTATGGTTTTAAACTATGCTTTTCATGGTCACTAGATCTACTTGTAGTTTTTAGGCAAAGGGTCATAGTAAGATGGACAAAAGAGGTTAGAACCGAAGGTCACATTATTTCAAGAAAACGTTATACCCCTGACCAGTCTTGGCTGAGCTCAGAAGAACAGATGATAGTCTGACGCAGCGAAAGATTGAGGAGGTACTCCTAAGTCAGACCAGTCAGCCACTGTGATGTACAGAGTGTGTCTGGGAAGTAGAAAAGCATTACATATTTTAGAAAAGATGGGTGAGTGGGGTTGAGGGAAACCTGCTTTTGTATATAAACTAAGTCACGCTCTTTTCCAGTAAAAATCCTACAATGGCTTACACGTCTTCTGCCTCAGGGTTAGCAAAGACTTCTGCTATGATCTCACTAACTGGTAAGTGGAAACCAGGACTCTAAGATTACTTTCATTAAGTAAGATTTCCTTTCAGTGGCCTACCTGTCTGTATAAACATTGTCTTTATAAATTTGTTTTGAAAGAAACCTGAGAGTTGGACAGTTAGGCAGTTACTGCTTTAGGGCGTCCACGTTTCTTGAAGTTAGATCTGTAAGTAACAAAACCGTTGTTTCCTTTTGACAAAGACATACAATCTTTATGAGGACAACATACTTTTTAAAAAAAATATCTATGTATTCCCTTTTGTTGCCCTTGTTGTTTTATTGTTGTTGTTATTGATGTCGTTGTGTCAGATAGGACAGAGAGAAATGGAGAGAGGAGGGGAAGACAGAGAGAGGGGAGAGAAAGACAGACACCTGCAGACCTGCTTCACCGCCTGTGAAGTGACCCCCCTGCAGGTGGGGAGCCAGGGGCTCGAACTGGGATCCTTGCTCTTTGTGCCACGTGCGCTTAACCCTCTGGGCTACCGCCTGACTCCTGAGGACACAGACTTTGAGAGCCTTCTTCACAATAGAGAGCCACCTCTGTGGGAATTGTGGGTGTATGGAAAGTTCAAGCAAAATCAAAAAAGAAAAGAGTCTGGAGAGCCCTGTTTCAGATGTTGAGAGAGCCAGATGTGTATGTCGACAGTCAGTCTGAATGACCTCACCTGGAGCTGAACTCCCACCTTCTGCACCTCATAAGAATTTTTTTACCCATACCCCCAGAGGGGTAAATGTTCAGGGAAGATAGCCAGAGGGCTCTGAACTCCAACTCCATCAGGACCCAGAGAGGAGGAAAAGAAGGGGAAAGGGGAAGGACACTCAGAAGTAGTATGTGTGACTTAGGAAGAGAAGGCAGGACCATGGAAAAAGTGGGCAAATAAGGGGCCCGGGGGTTAAGCGCACATAGTATGAAGTGCGAGGACCCTTGCTTGCAAGGATCTCAGTTTGAGCTCTCAGCTCCCCGCCTGAAGGGGGGGGTCTCTTCACAAGTGATGAAGCAGATCTGCGGGTGTCTATTTTTCTCTCTCCTTATTTTCCTCTCTTCTCTCAATTTCTCTCGGTCCTATCCAATAACATGAAAGAAATGGCCTCTAGGAGCAGTGAATTCATAGTGCAGGCATACAGCCCCAGTGATAACCCTGGCAGCAAAAAAAAAAAAAAAAGTGGGCAAATATATAAATATAGACAGATGGTCATAGAAATAATAATCAACCCATATCTGTGACCTTGGGTTTCCAATAGAGGGAATGGGGACACAACTCTGGCAGTGGGAAACATGTGGAATTATACCCGTTATCTTAGAATTTTGTAAATCAATATTAAATCACTAATATAAAAAATACAGGTTGAATGAAATATCTCTTAAGTTTCTAGGCTAGAAAAAGGTTCCTGTTGTGTATTATCATTTCTTACATGATGAAATATCGACGTAAATGTCACAATTACTCAACTGTAAAGAGAAATTGAAGAAGCTTGTTTAGCATATATATTGTGTTCATATAGAGAAGATATTTTTTTTTCCTTGTGGGACTTAAGATAGTCCTCAAGGTGATGACATCTTTTGAGATAGCTTTTAAAACAGGCTGGCATTTTGACAGGCAGAGGCAGGCATGAGGTACTGTTCTGTGCAGCTGTCTGCTGTGGCAGACACAAGAGGGCCAGGCAGTGGCACACCTAGTTAAGTGCACACATTGCAGTGCACAAGGACCCGGGTTCAGGCCCCTGGCTACAGGGGGGAAGCTTCACAAGTGGTGAAGCAGGGCTGCAGGTATCTCTCTCTCTCCCTCTCTATCTCTCCTTCCCCTCTCAACTTCTCTCTGCCTCTATCCAATAAGAAATAGAGGATTGTAAGTTCTTCGAAAGCTGTTTTGTCAGGTTAGGTTTTGTGTTGAGAGCAGGACAGTCTTAAAACAGCTGCCTCTTCACCCATGGTTGGTGCATTTTAGAAACAGCTAGATAGGCTGGGTGGTGGTGGCCCTGGTAGGGAGCCCGTGACCATGCACAGTGCTCAGGGCTCAGGCCTCTGGTCCCCAACTGGGGAGGCTTCACAGATGGTAAAGCAGCCCTGCAAGCCTGCCTGTTGCCCCTCTCCCTCCCGTCTTTGTTTCTGCCATACAACAGGGAGACGGGTACATCGCGTAGGGCCTGGGCCCCAGTGATAATAACCTTGGTGGCAATTTTTAAAAATAGTCAAATAAAATTTTTCCTCCACAAAAAAAAAAAGAAAGAAATACAGGATTAAGAAAACTCTTTAAAAAGCACTTCGTGTATGATCCCACTTATATACAACTCTAGAAAATACAAGCGGACCTAGAGTGTCCCCTGAGGCATCTAGGAAGGGGAGGAGCAAGGACAGGAGGACACGTCTGCAGTGATAAGCCTGGTTTGTGGAGGCCTTCACGGGCTGCAGTCAACGTCTCACCTTGCCTGCTGTGTACATGCCGCACCTTAGGTGGTTTTAGAAAGAAAAGCGGAAGTGCTCGTGAACCTTCCTTCTGTAAGTGACACCTGTCCGGGTGGATTCAGTGTGTCTGACCGTGTACCCGCCTTCCTTGCAGATGACTCGTTCTGGACTCCTCGGAATGCCAGCAGTGCTCCAGCCACCTTTGCTTCCAGTGCGCCCCTCCCGAGCACCTCCCGGGGGACAGCAAACCCTGTGGACATCAAGAGTGCTGGCAGTAAGGACATGCAGCCTCGGAAAGCTGCCCTGTAAGTGCCCAGCCCAGCCACTCTCTCCCCAGCTACCTCCCTTCCCACTTCAGTGTCCACAGAGCATGGCAAGAGTCCGCAGTGGGGACTTACTAGGAATTCAAGGAGAGGGTTAGGGAGCTAGCATAGTGCTTATACAATAAGATTTTCATGCCTGAGGAAGAAAGAAAGAAAAAGAGATTCATTTTCACACATGCCTCTGGGAGTTAGATACTTTCTGAATGATTGTATTTTTGAGGGTAGAATTTTGATGGGTAATGCATTTATTTTGAAACCTCTAGTCTAAGTGCTATTTTAAGGTGATGTTTTGAGTTTCTGTTATTTTCTTTTTAAAACTTTAATTATCTTCATTTGTTGGACAGACACAGAAATTGAGAGGGGAGGGGGTAACAGAGAGGTAGAGAGAGAGAGATACCTGCAACCCTGCTTCATCACTTGTGAAGCTTTCCCCTGCAGGTGGAGACTGGGGGCTCGAACTCAGGTCGTTGCTCATTGTAACGTGCGCTCAAGCAGGTGTGCCACCACCTGGCCCCAATCTTATGTTCTTTTCTGCCCTTCTTGTTCCACAAGAGAAGTTTGAGGATCTACTTTCCCCCCCCCCACTTAAGGCACTTCTAAACTCTAGTTTGTGGTGATGTGTAGGGAATTGATTGAACCTCAGAGTGTAGGGAATTGATTGACCTCAGAACCTCGGGCATGAGTGTCTATTTGCATAACCATTATACTGTCTCCCCTGCCTGATTTTTGTTTTTATTTAATGAAAAAAAAAAAAAAAAGAAAGTAGGTAGAGACAGGCAGAGAGAGAGTGAAAGAGACCACAACACTGACGCTTCCCACAAAGTAATTTCAGAACGTCTGTCTTCGTGATCTCAGTTCTGGCTGCCTGAATGACTCTGCACAGCACAGGTCGCCTCTTCCCTCTTCCCTGTGTCTCAGTGGTGTCCCCCCAGTGTTGACGGACATCAGTCATAAGTGTTCCCACATGGTAGCGTGTGTCTCCTCAGGCATATATTTAAGGCTATTTCCTCCCATTACAGTTATTTAAAAATGTAGGGAAAGGATGAATGAGTGGAACTGAATGCTCTGTCAGGTGCGTGCGAGGGTTCGGTAATCAGAGGTGACTGTAGTGAGCTTGAAGGCGAGAGCCACGTGTTCATTTTATCTGCGTTCTCATCTGTCGGTTTATTCAAAGTAGACTATATTTATCTTTTCAAGCATAGGATGGATAAGATTTTTCATGGTTTTTTTTCCCCCTCTCTTCCTTTCTCCTTCCCATCCCTTTTCTTCCAAAGAAAATCCAGAAAATCCAATCCTTAAATCACCTGCATGATGAAAGAGGCAAAACAAAGGCGCCTGGAGGCAACGCACCTGGTGGGAGTGGGAGAAGCTCTGCAGTGGCTGGGCCTTGGTTTTTTTTTTTTTTTTTTTTTTTTTTCCAACAAGTGGAAAAGAGACATAAAGGCAGCTGATGCTAAACTCTCCATGTTAGAAATTCGATTCCCTAGGAGGTATCACATGCGCTTCTCGAGTAATAATGTGGCCAGGGAGTTCTAATATTGTGGAAATAATAAGTGGAAAGGGTACAGCACTTGCCCACTGTGACTCGGCCTTGAGTGGAGCCCAGGCCTTGCAAGCTTTACCTTTGGCTAGGAAAATTCTACAAGGATTTCGGGTAACTTTTCTCCCCAACTACCTAAAGAATGATCGATTGATGATTTCCTAGGAGGATTTATTTTATAAATACTTTGTTTACATTTCAGGTTGTTTTTATCCTGACTTATTTAGAATGATGACTCTAGTTTGAACCAGCTGTTATCCCAAGCTATCATGCCTAAGCTCTGTCAACAGCATCTCTGTGTACCACTGCACATCTGTCCATCCGAGTCTGCCTGTGGGACACATACAGTTCTTAAGTGTGAAATGCCAGTTCTTGAGATGAACTGTCTGAAGCTATTGTCAGCTTCTCTATTTCAAAATGCAATCAGCATAGAACTATATTGATATTAGAGATATTTGTTTTTTTAAGTATATTGATGTATGATAAAGATGATCTAATTTGTGAATGCACATGTGTGTGGTTACTTTTTATAATGTGAAATAATGAATAATGGATTTACTCAAAAATAAAACATAGGTTAACGAGATACCTGTGTTTGTGAGAAAAGTCTTAAGTACTTTGCTTTGGTTTTCCTCCTGTGGTGAAAGTGTGAGGCAGTACGCTTTTACTTGGTGAGGAAAGAGTCCGACATCAACTCTGAATCACTCAGGAAATGGAGTCGGTGTGAGACTTTCTCAGGTTGTGTTTGCCCTTTTTCTTTTGTATGTTCTTTTGGCTGCTTCCAGTGGTTCTTGAGAGGCAGCTGGCTAGTTCACTCACTCTCTTTCATGCGAGTTCCTGCGCGGTGACTTAGCACATGCCTTGTGGCTTGAGCTCAGTGCTCAGGTGGTGTCTCCTAGAGTCCCTCTTGTGGACTGGTGATGCTGTGCCCACAGGGACATGGGTGCAGAATGCTTTTTCCACCACTCAGATTTACATTTAGCATCTCCTCTGTTGCTTTAAATAAAATGAAAAAACGTGGGTGTGTGTTTGTTCCTAATAAATGGAGCCAAATGAGAGGCCTTTAAAGGAGAAGAGAAGGGAAGGGGAGGGGACGGGAGGGAAGGGGAGGGGAGGGGAGGGAAGGGAAGGACTGTAACCTGACAGAGAAGAGTCACCACGGTCACAAGCCCAGGAGCATTACACACCCATGGTCATCTTGTTCCCGGACACCAAATTGCCATGACTGCAGCCAGTCAAAATGACTCACGGAAATTCCTGCCCCTCATACACAGAGAACTCAGCAGTCTCTAGAATCACCAACATGCTTTTCAGAGGGACTCTGAGGACAGACATGACAGCAGAGTGAAAATGCTAACACTGGTGGCTTGCCTCATCTATCTTGATTTACTCTGGAGATGAGATGGATCCTCTTAGAAAAAGTCCTCAGCTGGGGGCCGGGTGGCAGCACAGCGGGTTAAGTGCACATGGTACAAAACGCAAGGACCAGTATAAAGATCCCATTTCAAGCCCCCGGCTCCCCACCTGCAGGGGGGTCGCTTCACAAGCAGTGAAGCAGGTCTGCAGGTGTCTATATCTTTCTCTCCCCCTTTCTGTCTCCCCTCTTCACTCCATTTCTCTCCATCCTATCCAATAACAATAATAACAAAAGTGGAGAAAATGGCCTTCAGGAATGGTGGATTCGTAGTGTAGGCACTGAGATCCAGCAATAACCATGAAGGCAAAAAAGAAAGAAAGAAAAAGAAAGGAAGAAGGAAAGAAAGAAAGAAAAAAAGTCCTCAGCTGACCAACTTATCTACAAGGTGGGTACAGAGAAGGTGGCCCTTCAGCTGTTGCTGCCGGGAAACAGTAACAGCTCTTGTTCACTACGGACGCTCGCAGCGCTAGGAGAAAAGTTTTAGAATTTACACCATAACCAGAATCAACTAACCTAGCAAAGTTCGAAACACCCAGCAGACGGCACAAATAGATTCTTAAATTCAACTTTAATAATTTGGGTTCATCTAAGAATGGCCTGGACTTCCGGGACACGGGCGAGGCGTACCCTCCCTCCACCCAGTGCCACAATGCTGATGGCTCAGAGACCTCCCACCCAGCATTGCTCCAGGCCCGTGCAGTGCTGTGTGTCCCGAATCACGGGAGCATGGGATTCACCACCCTGCCCAGAAATAGGAGCGCCCTGGAGACCTCTTCATAGATCATGAAGTGAAAGGGCCGGTCCACCTTGATGACGGGGGGCATGGAGTACGCCATGATCTCCAGCAGGGTTCCTGCGGCCGCCTCGGTTCCCTTCTCATCGACCTCGATCACTGCTCTCTGTACCATCTAGAGAAGGAAGCAGCAGGTAGACAAGTGGCGCCATAGCAGAGCCCCTCGGCCCTCTGATCCTACCCACAAGACTGTGCTCCTGGAATTCAGCAGTGTAGCGCCCGAGCTTACGCCAGAGCAATGTGAGGTGACAGCAGAGACACACCCCAGGGGCTGCCCAGGACTCCGGCATACATTCACTGAATCAGCACTTAGTGAGCACGGACTTTAAGATATTTTAGTCATTTTATTTTAATGAGAGAGAGACCAGAGTGCTGCTTATGGTGGTCATGAGGCTTGAACCTTTCATCTCAGAGTCTCAGACATGAGAGTCTCTTTAATTGTTTATTTAGGATAGAGACAGAGAGAAATTGAGAGGGAAGGGGGAGGCAGAGGGGAGAGAGAAAGACACCTGCAGCCCTGCTTCACCGTCCATGAAGCTTCCCCCTATAGATGTGGACTGGAGGCTTGAACCTGGGTCCTTGTGCACTATAGTGTGTGCACTCTACCATGTGCGCCGCTGCCCAGCACCGAGAGAGTCCTGGGCACCTGAGTAGGGGGACCTCGGGGCCCTCTTTCACCCTGAGAGCTGTGACTTCATGAAAATGTAAATGAGTCTGTGAGCTGGTTCCCTGCAGGCGTGTAGTTTTCCTCAGGAGTTGGGCGAGGGAGGATCCGCATAACAGATACGAAACGAGTTGGAGAAACGTCTCAGTAAAGCTGTTCGAAAGTCCTCAAACACCCAACTGGAGACCCGTTTCCAGCCTCTGGGTATCTAAATGGGACTTTGTGCTGCAGTTGGCACATGAGCCCACTGAAGTGCACGTCTTTCTCAGCAAGGCCCCGGTCATGTGATCTTATCGCTCCTGAACTTACCTTTTTGAGAAAGAGAGAGAAAGGGCCAGGTGGTGGTGCACCTGGTTAAACACAGTACATAAGTACATAAGGACACAGGTTCAAGCCCCTCATCCTCACCAGCGGGGGGAAGCTTCAGGAGTGGTGAAGCAGGGCTGTAGGTGTGTCTCCTCTCTCCGCTATCTCCCCCTCCCCTCTCTAATAATAAAATATTTGAGTATTTGAGGTGGGGGCACACAAGGAGCTTCCTTCAGTGCTGCATAACATCTCATGTGGAGCCAGGGCTTGAACCTGGGCCACACTCAGGCTCAAGCTGTGCCCTGCCTATGAGCTACCTCTCTGGCAGTTTGCAGTTTGGGGTCCGGTCTTGTCCCCAGCCTAGCCCTCACCTGGGACACTCTGAGGTCCTGCGCAGAGACCTCGCTCAGCTCAGCCCCCTCAGAGAAGACCCTGCTGACCCCCAGCTCTTTGAGCAGCTCCTGCATCTCAGACTTCTGGTCCAGCTTGAACTTCGGCAAGAAAACTTCCATTTTTCTGCAACAACAGACAGACAGACGCCCTAGGTGCCCAACTGTCAAGAGAACCCTTCCTCTCGCCCTCCAACGTACTTTCCATCACCCAGTCTTGGCGGACTGAACGCCGCCCAGGCCACTCTGATGGTCCTGCAGACGGGCGCAGCGCCGCTGGCTCTGGAGTCTCTCAGATGTTAGCTGCTCAGCTGTGGCTGGGATTGAAGCTGAGACCTAGAGCCTCAGGCAGCACCATCTTGCCCACGATGACTGCACTGTGTCCCTGGGGAGGCCCCAGAAGCCAGTTTGATCTCCCTGCCAGTGACTCATTCTCTTTGGCCAAGGGTACCCTGACTTTGTATGTACTTCTCCCTGTGGTTTAAAACCAGACCACCACCAACAAAACCCCATTTGCTTCCAGCAGCCCTGAAGATGGTGATTTTCTGCCGCTAGATTCTGCAGGCCCCTGATGGGTGAGCTACTGCCCACCTGCTGGTAGCCAAGAGCACAGAGACCAGCTTTGGATCCTGGAGCTCTCTGAAAAAGTACAGTTTGCAAAGAGGACTTCTACGGCTCAAAAAAAGGGGGGGGGATGTCAAAACTATGGACAGATAAAAAATTAATTTAGAAAAGGCTCAAAGTTCTCTGTGACGTACCGCCCAAAATGCCAACACTAAGACTGATTTCTAATCACAGTGACTAATTTCACAGGCAATTACTAATTAATAATTAAACAATTATAATTAATTAATTAAATTTAAATAATTAAAGTAATTTAGGGAATTGAACAAAATCACAGATGTCAGAGCCCAGAGCGATGCCCGGTGTGTGATTAGGAGCTAGATTATTTCCCCCTACTTTGTCCACCCACCCATCCACCCATCCTTTCCCCTTTCTCCTTTCCTTCCTTTCTCCCTCACTTTCTCTCCCCACCCCTTCATCTCCCTGTGGTCGTCTGTCTTTCTCTCTCACTCTGTCAAGTTGGGGCTGGGTTGTGGGGCTGGGTGCACTGAGGATGCCCCTGTCTTTCTGGCTGACCTGTGCCTTCCCCCCTGTCGTGTTTGAGATCCGTGTGGGGCCCTGAGGGTCTGCAGGAGAAATACAGTGACGCCAACACCAGGGACCTTTGGCTGGACTTGTTTCTGAACCCAGTTCTGGCTTGTTTCTGAACCTAGTTCTGGGGTGACTGGGTTCAGAAGACAAAGCTGTGGTCCCCTCACAGTCCCCGTGTCCTCTGTGGATGGACCGACTCATGTCACAAAGCTCCAGGTGCCCCTGCCAGGCCTCTCCCTCGCCCAGTCCCTGCGTGCAGGCCTGCCCCGTCGCCTGTCCCGGCTCTGGGGTCTCAGTTCCATCCCTCTACTGACTCCCAAGCTGGAAATAGCAGCCGATTATGAGTAACCCCTCACCTCCCCCCAACTGAGGATGAGGAGGGGGACCGAGCTCGTGCAGGGCCAGAGCAGTACCTGGTCTTCATGTTCCTCAGCCACTCTTCCACCAGGGCTGTGGTCAGGAAGTCTTCCAGGGTCAGGTGCTCACCCACTTTCTCTGAGACGACCACCAGCATGGTGGCGTTCCCCTGGTAGGGCAGCTGCAGGACGTGGCAGCGCAAGCTCTTGTCAAAGGTGCTGGCAAACTTGCCGGCCCTGTACATCATAGGCACCTTCACAGCCTGGTACTTGTCCAGGTAGAAAGTGTTGACCTCGGTGGACTCGTGGTCGAAGGGGTTCAGCCATTTCCCTGGAGAGAGGAGAAGTGGAGTCACTGCCCTGCTTGGGGACACAGTGGACACAGGGAGCCAGGCGGGAGAGATGGCGTCTGCCCCGGGTGGGTGGGGCTGGAGGTGATGGTGCTCTGTGCAGTAAGGCAGGAAGTGAAAGGCAGCCACCAGACAATTCTGCACACACATGGAGTAGAAATAAGGGGCCTGGCTGACAGCCAGTGGTAGAACACACACATGTAGCAATGCTCAAAGGCCTGAGTTCAAGTCCTCAGTCCCCACCTGCCTGGGGAGACCTTCCTGAGCGGTGGAGCTGAGCTGCTGATAGCTCTCCTTTGCTCTGTCCCTTTATTGTTCACCCCCTATTAAGGAAAAAGTAATACATTAAATTCTAGTTTTTAATAACAATATAAGTGAAACAAAAGAACTTGCAGAAGATTAATAGTAGTCAGGCTGACTAAAGACTGTTGAAAACTCTGCTGGTTATCAGGACAAGTTGGAGGGAGAGTGGAGGAGAGGGCCGCAGGGCTGGGTGTCTCTGGGGTAATGGTAAGGACTCTGGTCTGATACACAGACATATGTGAAACTAGACCCCTTACACTGAGAATGCTCTAAGTTATTGTTAAATTAATCAAAAACAAAACTAGAGATCCCTTGGCTCTAACCTGGCACCACACACGAATGCTGTAGACAGCACTGGAGTAGCTGCTTGGCGGAGGCATGTTGCTTCAGTGTCTCCTCTCTGTCTCTCCTCTCTCCCCACGCCTCTCTAAGTGAAAAAAATGAAAAGATTGGGTCTGGGAGGTCACTAAGATGTGTGAGGGCATAAATTCATGCCCCAGTGCTGTGAGAGTGGGAAGGTGAGAGGGAGAGAGAGAGAGAGAGAGAGAAAGAGAGAGAGAGAGAGAGAGAAAACAGTCTGGGCGGTGGCACAGTGAGTAAAATGTTGAACCCTCAAGCAAGAGGTCCTAAGTTCAATCCCTGACATTGCATGTGCCAGACTGAAGCTCTTCCTCTTCCTCCTCTTTCATAAATAAATAAATTTTAAAAAGAGAACCCAAGAATAAGAAGCTTTGTCGCATGCTCCTGGTCACAAAAGACCCACAGTGGAGGAGGCAGGAAGTGACCCCTCGTCTCTCCACCCACAGTGGAGGAGGCAGGAAGTGACCCCTCGTCTCTCCACCCACAGTGGAGGAGGCAGGAAGTGACCCCTCGTCTCTCCACGGCCATGTTTCCTTCTCCTTTTGAGTGACCCGAAAGCTGTGTCAGACGTTCAAGGGGAGCAGAGCTGGGGCCCCATCAGGTAAGCCTGGGGGTGGGAGCCCAGTGGCAGGGGCAGCCACGCATTCCCTGCCAGTGTCAGCCATGCTCCCTGGCTCTCTGGGGCGTCAGTCCCACGCTGCTGCCCAGACAGAAGGAAAGAGGGGACAGAGCTGGAGCCTTGGTCCCTTGGTGGCATGGAGGTACCTTTGAGCAGGATAAAATCCACCAGGATCAGCTTAGTGTCAGGATCCACTCGGTCGAGGAGCCTGGGCACCTTCCCCCGAGTCTCCCTGCTAACAAAGCTGTTCAGGAGTCCTCGGGCCTGCGAGGCGTTCTGGAAGTTCACGGACACACACTGGGTATCAAAATACCTCTGGGCCAGGGCCAGGAAGGTGTCCTTGGCCTCCAGGTCCTTGTGGAGGAAGGCCAGGCTACCCTGGGCAAGGCCCAGCTCCTGGCTGTGGGAGAGGCTGTCCCGGAGGCGCTTGAAGAGGGTGGGTAGGCGTCCCGGTCGGCTCAGGTCCAGGGCCTGCAGGCCCAGCCCGCTCTCCAGCTGAGCTCTGGTCTGGCCCGTGGTCCCCAGCATCAAGATGGCCATGGCCAGGGACAGGCCAAGTGGGGAGAAGACGATGTTGTCATCATGCCTCAGGGCAAGCTTGCGGAGCAGGCTGAACCCCAAGTTGGCAGAACCCTCAGAGAGCTGCCTGCTGGCCTCCAGCCAGTCGGCCTCCTCTGCCAGCTGTTCCTGAGAAGTCAGAGTCCCCTCTGTGGTCTGGGCCTGGGCAGTGGGGCTCTGCAGACTCTCAGGCCCCGCCCAGGCCTCTGCTGCCTGGAGACTTGGGGTTGGGGTCCAGCTGGCCGCCAGCCACCCCTCAGCCAGAAGGCAAAGCAGCAGGGGCCTCAGTACCAGCTTCATCTGGTCAGCATGGAGCTCACCCCTCGGCAGCACGACCACCTCCTCGGGAGAGAGCAAAGGACAGAGGTTGAGGTTTTGTCATTTATTTATTTATTTATATTTACTTTGTTTTGAGGTGAAGATGCATTGAACATTTTATTTATGTATTTATTTATTATTGGATAGAGAGAGAGAAATTGAAAAAGGGAGAAAAGACAAAAAGGAAAGAGCCTGCGGCTGTGCTTCGCCGTCCGTGAACGAAGTTCCCCCTGCAGGTGGGGACCAGGGGTTTGGACCCACGTCTCTGTACACAGTAGTGCGTGCACTTAACCAGGGGTGCTACTGCCTGGCCCCTGAGTTTCTGTCTTTGTTTTCTGTGGAGCCTGAGCCTTGCACACACTCCATCCCGTGGTTCTAAGCAGCATCTTCATTCCCACAGAGAGACACGCTGGGAAAGGGAGACACTTCATCACTGAGCTCCCTTCAGTGCCATGGGGACTCCTCTCTGGTGCCTGGCTTGCTGTTTTGTCACAATCCCTGGTCCCCTCCCCCTGCTTTTTTCTGACTGGAACATCACTCAGACTTTTTCTGACTAGAACACCTGATGTCGGTGACACCGGGGGTTGAACCTGGGACTTTCTGCATGCCATTCCTCTACAGAGCCACTGTGCCATCTCCTTGACTGCCGTGTTTTTTCTTTTGTGGGGTGTCAGGATCTCATGTGTGTCATACCTCTGAGCAGCCTCCCAGACCCAGTTTCTCAAATTTTCATGGGGGGGGGGGGCAGGGTGACGCCACAGTACCATTCCACTATCCCCAGTGCTTGCCAGGTGCTGTGCATGGTGCTCCCATGGGGGCCAGGGACTTGAACCCAGGCCTCCTCTCACTCATGGTGCAGTCTCTGGAGACCTCACTTCCTCCCTGCTGCCCCCAGCCTCACCCCTGGAGACCCCTCCAGGCTAGAAGCTGCCTTTGTTACCCCAAGAACGGCAGGTGCTCTGCTTCTCCACACAGCCCGGGTCTCGGCAGCTCCCGGTGCCCCAGCTTCTCACTGTTTCCAACGTGAGCACCGAAGCAAGAGGAGGAAGAGCTTAGGCCACGCCCGGTGCTGACAGTGAGGCCAGAAGGCCTCTTGCAGGCCTGCCACCCTCAAGTGGCTTCCCCAGCCCACGCTTTAAATCTTACAGTTCCTAGCGAGAGCCTCCAGGCAGAGGGGTGGCACACACCACCACTCCACCATTCAGTGAGCTTCCCTGGTTCGGTCTGTGATGCTCCCATGTGGTGCCAGGGTTCGAGCTCTCATGCAAAGTAGGGCTTGTGCTCTACCCACTGAATCTCCACGTTTTCTGGCTCTCCTTAACCTTTTATTCACCTGTTTCATATTTCCTGAGGTTTCAAGGCCTTACAGCTGGGTCCTGGGGACCCAGCCTGAGCTCCTGCAGAGCTGGGGAGTTAGCTGGTTGGGTGGAGGTCAGGGCAAGTGCTAACTAGGCCTGACTTTGTGGTCAAAACCCCCTGCCCTGGCGAGGACACACACACCCCTCCTCCCAGCCCCGGCTCAGCCACCTGGGCCATCTCATCCAGAGCCACCTGAGAAGTGTGGTCTTGCTCTAGTGGCAGCCCTGCTCTCCTCTGTCCCACCTCCCCAGGCCCCCAGCATCCTTGAGCTCGGACCCCAGCTCCTGAGCAACTGTGAATAAATGTCACAGGTGGGGGGGTCCCTGGGGTGCAGCTGAGGGCTCCAGGCTCTCAGAGGCCGGCTCTGCTTTGGGTGGGTGGGACCCCCAGTGTGGTGACTGAGGAGGGTGGATGGTGGGTGTTGCTGTCCCGGTTCAGAGACCCTCGTTCTGCAGCAGGTCAGATAGCTGACAGTGGCAACGGGATTGCGTGGGCCCTCGTGAACGACTGTGTTTCCTCGATTCAGTGTTTGGGCTGCCCTCCCCACTGGAAGAGGGGTTCTGTCAGTCACTCTGGTCTCTTCTGGGTTTTCCCTTTTGCATTTGTAAAAACTGACTTAGCATCGGCTTGCTACACTCTAAGCGTTAGACGTCCACCATGCCAGAATAATCACTGCTGGGAAGTGCCTCCTGCAACTTACCAGTCAAGCGGGGGCCCTTCAAGCGGCTTGGAGACTCCTGGAAAGAGTGACCCTGCTCTGTGAGGGCCATTAGGGAAGACCCCAGCACCCCAATACCTTCCCCCACCTGTGCTCACTCTTGCTGTAAACCTAATCTCTCTCTTTCTCTGTACTTCTCTGTTGATTGGTCTCCAGTCATTAATCTGAGCTCAGCCCAGCCCTCTACAGGACCCTGGTCCCCTCAGTTCTTGGTACAGCTACTCAAGGGGACAGGGGATAGTTTGCTGTATAGATGGCCACCCCCAGCCCGAGGGTGAGTGATCCCAGACAGAAGCCAAGGAAGGGGTTTGAGAAAGCCCGTACCTCTCTCTTTTCTGTCCTTAAGGTGCCCAGAGTAAGGTGCCCCCTGAGCCCTCCACCCCAGAAAGCCAGGAGGCTGCTTGTGGTTGGCCTTGGGGGGGTGTTCAACATCTGGAGCCCAAATCTTCCTGCAGAGAAAGCTCCATGACCCTGTCATGGGCAAGCCCCCAGCCCTGCCCCAGGGAGCCCCCCAGGGGAATGAGAACACCCCATGTCTCCCCTGCACCTCTTACCTGTGAGTGGCCTTGGTGCCCCAGGGTCTTGCCTCGGAGAGAGGGCAGAAGGTTAGGGTTTGCAGGTGCAAGCCTGCTGCAAATATTTGCTGTTCCAAAGTGTGGTCCCCACGGGACTGTTACTGATTGACAGGCTGCTCTGCTCAGAGAGAGGAAGGCACCCCATGTCCCCTGCTGTCTGTGCTGCCCCCAGTGTGCCCAAGTCCCTCCAGCAGGGCTCTGGAGACCCAGCTCCTTGCATGTGGAGGTAGCACCCCATACTGGCCTCCTGAGTCCCTCACCCAGCTGGGCTTCACACGGGGGGGAGCAGGGGGTGAGGTGATTCAGACCTGCTCCCCACAGGGAGACACAGGGTCCTCTAGGCATGAAAAGCCGATTTCTTTCCTCTTGTTTTTATTTTAATTTATTGCCACTAGGGTTACTGCCTGAAAGATGGAGCCACTGCTCCCATTTTTACTTTTTATTGGATAGGACAGAAAGGTGGAAGGAATAGAGAGGAAGCTTTCCCCCTGCAGGTGAGAAGCCAGAGCCTGAACTCAGGGCCTTGCACACTGTAACACGTGCTCTCAACTAGTGGTGTTACTGACCAGTCACTACCCACCTTCTCTTTCTTTCTTTCTTTCTTTCTTTCTTTCTTTCTTTCTCTCTTCCTTCCTTCCATCCTTCCTTTATTTTCTTTATTCCTTTTTTCTTCTCTTTCTCTCTCTCCCCCTGATTGCTAAAGTTAGCCTCTGGGCTAACTTCTTGAGGTAGGAAGGCAGAGAGAGAGGGATGAGCCCCGCAGGACTGAGCTTCCCCCAGTGAACTGGGGGCAGGGCTCCAACCCAAGTGGCCTGCTTCACAAAGCAGGTGCCACCCAGGGCTGTCCTGCCAGCTCTCTTTAGTCTGCTCTAGGCTTTGATGAATGCTTAAAAGCTAGTTTGACGGAGGGGGTCTCCCATGTGTTCTTCTCACACTTGACAGTTTTTAAATAAAAATTAGATCTCTGATTTTTAGTTTACTTCTCCATGTCGTGGGGGGACCTCATTTTATTCTTTTCACCTTAAATATACCCAGGTGCCCCCATGCAATTTATTTAAAAGCCCCTCGTCGAACACTAAGACTCCAATCATACGAGAATTGCTCGCTACACTTTGAACTGTATATCTGCGACATGCCCACCTATAGGTGTGGAAATACGTAAGCACCAGGCCTCATGCAGTTATACAGCCTGTGTGTTTGCTTCAAGGTCTGCTGCTCTCGGGGGCAGGCGGTGGTGTACTTGGTTGAGCGCACACATCACAGTGCACAAGGACCTGGGTTCAAGCCCCTGGTCCCCACCTGCAGTGGGAAAGCTTCTCAAATGGTGAAACAGTGATGCAGGTCTCTCCCCTCCCTCTCAATTTCTCTCTGTCTCTATCCAATAAATAACATATCTTATTTATAAGATTTATTTATCTTATAGCTTATCTCCTGGCCTCTCCACCTCTCTTCCTCCTCAATGTCTTTGTGAATGTTCTTTTGTTTATTTTTCTACATGGACTTTGGAACCACCCTGTTTTTCTCCAGAAAGGAACGTGCGAGGTGGTTTCCTGTCTGATACTATTGAAGTGATAGGTTAGGTTATGACTGTGAGTCATCACACTCAAGAATGAACACTTTCTCGTTTGTTCTAATTTTGCATCACTGAGGGGATTATAATTTTCTCAATGTAGATGACTATTCATCTCCTCTCTTCATGTCCCCCCAACCCTCCTGTCCTTTATTTTATCCCTTCCCCTTCTTTGTCTCTCCAAGTTTCCATCTGGAATCTTGTTTTTTTTTCTGCCTCCAAACTGTAACATTTTCTGGAGGCCATAAACTTCTCAGCTTTCCTTTGAGGAAAAAAATATCTGTGTGCCCTCCCCTTTACCATCCTTTGAACACCGTTTCCCCACTCCCACTCTCTCCCAAGGCTCTAAAGATGCCTTCCTATTGCATTTTGACTTTCATGGTTTTTTTCTGTCCTTTTTGTTTAGAAATACTTTCAAACGTGCAGACATGTACATAAAGAATCATGCTACCATAGGCCCTCCCAGCACCTTGACAACAGATCCAAGACAAAACTGCACAGAAGTCTTTTTGCACAAAGGGAAAAGATTTTATTGGACTGTGTTGAGGCTGGGGTATCTCTTATTCAGATTCATCTTTCTCTCCTTCAAGAAAAGAATGGCTACTTTTATATTTGGGGGTAAGGTGGGGGTGGGGAAGGGCTAGAAGCCTGCAGTCCAGCTCTCCCTGATTCTCAGGCTCTTTCCCCCTACTCTCCTCCTGACTGACTGGATGGTGGAGCTGGACTGGGCCCTGCATCCCCACCTTCTGTGACTTCCTGCCATGGGGAGAAGTGAGGGCTCTGGGTCTCCTGCTCCTCCCCTGAGAAAGAAGTAGGGGTGGGGATGGTTCCCAGGGCCTGTCTAGTGTTGGCAGACGGACACACCAATGACTAGGTTCAAAGTTCCCAGCCCCTAGCTCTCCCTGACTCCAGGGTCCGACCCAACAGCCCACACTCAGTCCATTTTGGGGGTCTGACTAGCAGCTGTACTTCTGTCAGGCACAGTGGCAGTTACGAGAGGAGAGGAGAACCGGAGAAGACTGGGGAAGGCCCCCATCCCGGAAGAGTCTTGTGGGGTCCCTCGTGTCCGAAGACACAGGCCTTAGCTTGGGTTCACAACAAAATTCAGGAAGGTGTTGCTCCAGGTGAAGTGGTCGAACTCCATGGCCATGAAGGGCTGGTTGAACTGGACGGTTATGGGCTCAGGGTCCGACTTCTTGCTCAGGGTGGGTGGGGCGGGCTCAGCACCCTGTTCGTCCACCTGCAGCACCGCCTTGTGCAGCACCTGTGGGTGAGGGCAGGAGGTGGAGTGAGTCCCCCCGGAGCCTTCCAAGCCTGGTGTCAGATCCCCCCACCCCCCCCACAGCCACCGTTCTCAGGAGGCAGAGAGGGGCTCAGTCTCCTGCTGGCTTCTGGCCTGGTGGCAGCCCCCAGATTAGAGCTGAGGTCTGTTCACCTCCCAGACCCAGGCACCTGCTTGATTTCTCCTTCCTTCCTCCCTCCCTTCCTTCTTTCCTCCCTTTCTTCCCTCCTGGGAGCTGGTGGGCCCCATCCTGTGGAGGTTAGGCATCTCCTGGTTCAAACTCAACCTACCAGTGGGCAAGCCGCAGGATCTGTGGCTCCCTTTCTTCTTCTTTTGATAAAGAACCAGGTATCCAGGGGCCAGGCATCACCATGTTCAAAGACCGAGGTTCAAGCCCCTGCTCCCTACCTGCAACAGGAAGCTCCCCCGGCAGTGGAGCAAGGCTGCAGGTGTCTCTCTGTCTCACCCCCTCTCTATCTCTCCCTCCCCTCTTGATTTTTCCCTTTTCTACCTAATAAAAAACATTTTTAAAAAAAGAACTAGGATACATTTCTGCAGGATATTCCCCAACTGATGAGGCCCCTCTGTTAGGACAGAGAGTAGAAGAGACTGTCACATCAGTACGCTTATGCAGCTGGTATAAGAAGCCTCAAGCCTCGAGGGGCTCAGAACTGGCTACTTAACATCCTGGAGGAGGGAGGGGTGAGTGTATGGTTCAGAGAGCAAAGGCTCCCATGTGAGGCCCTGGGTTCAATCCTGGGCGACATATGGTGACACCAAAGACAGCACCAAGAGAACTCTGTGGTTGGTGGAATGGTATATCTCCCTGGTTATCCTCTTTAAGTATAGAATTGTTGCTATTTTTATAATTTTATTTATGTATTCATTTATTTGATCAGAACGAGAACAATTAAGAGGGAAAGGGAAATAGAGAGGGGAGAGACAGAGAGATACCCGCAGACCTACTTCAACACATGCAAAGTTCCCCCTGCAGGTGAGAGCTGTGGGCTTGAACCCAGGTCTTTGTGTATTGCAACCTGTGTGCTCAACCAGGCGCACCACCACCCGGTTCCTCTAAAATTCTACAGAATTCTTAAAAAATTGGGTCAGGAAGGAGGTTTAGCAGAACTGTGTGTGTACGTTAGACCCTCGGTTTGTTCTCTGGCTCAGGGAAAGGAGGAGGAGGAGGAGGAGGAATGAGAAAGAGGAATAGGACAAGGGGGAGGAGAATGAGGAAGAGGAGGATGAAGAGGGGGAGGAGGAGGAGGAGGAAGAGGAAGAGGAGGAGGATGCCTTGTGAGGTCGGGATTGTCACTGGTAACAGCTCTGGGCACGAATATGAGGGGGACAAGCCCTCCTGCAATGAGTTTTTTGGGAAGTGAGTTTGTCGTCCAACAGGATCCCTGATCAGATGTCATGATGAAAGTCTCCATCTCTGTGATAAGTTGGGCACCAGCCTGGGCCGGGTGAATTACCCACCTGCCAAGGCAGTAGGCAGGACTCATGCCAGCATCACCCATTGCACATTTTACTGAGCCACTACTCTGTGCCTTGTGCCACAGTGGCCAAACCTCATGTTCTGGGTGGCAGTGAGGGCTCCTGACAGCTTTGTCCTACTCTCTCTTCTGCTCTGTCACCCAAAGCTGGTGAGTTCCACCAGGGAGGGGCCTGCCTGAGGATGGGGGCTCAACACAGCCTGGCAAAGTTGGACACAGAGTAGGCACCCCAGAAATATTTTCTGAATGAATGGAGGGCTGGCAGAGCAAAATGGCTTGGGGGGTTTTGAGTCTGACCCTGTGGGGACATGGTTCCACTCTGCTTGCCGAGCCCCGCTTTGTCCTGGGCCACTGGACCCGGGCCTGAGACCTTCCTGTCCTGGACTGCAGTGGATTTCAGGAAAGGAGATAGGCACCTGGAAGGCCTACCTTGGGCTTCTTGAGCTGGTCCTTCTGGGCCATGCCTGAGAGGTCCACCTGGTCACCCACGAGGCCCAGGGTGACCATGATGTTCCAGAGGTCGTGGACCCCGGAGATAGAGACCTTTGGAATGGACAATTTCATCTGGCTGCAGGGGAAGCAGAGGGGTTATGCCTCCTTTGGGCTGGTGTCACTCTGTGTCCCCCGGTCCTTCTGCCCCTGCCCGCCAGCTGCTTCTGCTGCCCGAGCGCCACAGGAGGGGGGGCAGGGCGAGAGGAACTTGCCTTCCCTTCCATCCCTCTGGGTCTCTCTCTCAGCCTCACACCCCCTCCCTCCCCAGGCCACTCTGCTGCGGTTGAGGCCACTTCTCCCGCTCCCAAGGGGACGGCCAGGGCAGGGCACCGGGCAGCCTCCATCGTTCCTTCCACTCTATTGAGGGTTTGCGGGCTGACACTCAGTCACTTTGCACTTTTTCTTGCTGTCCTCGCTTCCTGTCCTCTGGCTCAGACATGTATGTAAGGGGTGACTCCCCTCCTTCCTCCCTCCTTCTTTGCTTTTCTCTTTCCTTCCTTCCTTCTTTCTTTTCTTTCTCCTTTTCTCCTTTCTTTCATTCATTCATTCTTTCTTTCATTCATTCATTCTTTCTTTCTTTCATTCATTCATTCTTTCTGTCTCCTCCCTCCCTCCTTCCTTCCTTCCCCCTTCATTCTTTCCTTCTTTTTTTTCTCTTTCTTCTCCTTCACTCCTTCCTCCCTCCTTTCCTTCCTTCCGTCCCCACTACTTGCCTGCCCAGCCCAGCTCCCTGCGTGTGGACTCTCGTCTGCCCCTCCCTGGGGGCTGAGGCTGGGTGGGAGGGGACCCCCATCTGGGCATATAAACCATCGCTCTTCACACATCACTCATTTGTGACCTACTTCCTCCCTCCCTTTCTTACAGATTTCTTGCAGCTGAATCAGATCCCAGAGTGACTAGGAAACCATTCCCTAGGCTGGGGGGTGACTCACCTGCTAGAGTGCATGGCTCACCAGCCAAAGGGCCCTGGGTTCAAGCCCTGGCAACACGTGGGCACAGTAGGGGTGGCACCTGGGAGTTCTAGGGGTGCTAAAGCAGGGCTTAGGTCTCCCCCCATCACTCACATCCCCTGGAAAGGGCCCTCATTATTTGGACCATCTCAAAGTAAGACAGTGCGCAGGAGCAGCAAAGACAAAGATGAACAGCACTCCTGGGATGCAGTGTCTCTCTTTCCTACAGACGGAAGAGCTGTGGGGCTGGGTGGTGGCTCACCTGATTGAGCACACCTGTTACCATGCATAAAGACCTAAGTTCAAGCCCCTGGTTCCCAACTGCCGGTGGGAGTTTCGAGTGTCTCTCTATCTCTCTTCCTGTGTACCTACGCTTCCTTTCAATTTCTTTCTCACCTATCAAATAATAAATAAATATTAAAAAATAAATAGTTGTGAGTCGGGTGGTAGCGCAGCAGGTTAAGCTCCGATGCAAAGCGCTAGGACCGGCATAAGGATCCTGGTTTAAGCCCCCGGGTCCCCACCCGCAGGGGAGTCGCTTCACAGGTGGTGAAGCAGGTCTGCAGGTGTCTGTCTTTCTCTCCCCCTCTCTGTCTTCCCCTCCTCTCTCCATTTCTCTCTGTCCTACCCAACAATGATGACATCAATAACAACAATAACTACAACAATAAAACGAGGGCAACAAAAGGGAATAAATAAATATTTTTTAAAATTAAAAAAATAGTTGTAGTCTCTCTGCTTTTCTGTCTATCTAAAAATAAATAAAAAATAAATAAAATATGTTAACTGGATTGGAGAGGCGCAGGAGGTGGTGCTGTGGCTACAGTGTTGGCCTTAAAAATACGAGGGCCTGAGTTTGATCCCCGACAGGGCTTGGGTCAGAGTGCTGCTCTGGTTCTTTCTTTCTCTCTCATGAATAAGCAGCTCAATCTTTTTAAAAAAATGTATAAGGAAGAGAACTTATGCATTAGGGAGCATACACAAGGCTCTGGACTTTATCCATAGCATCACATCTAAAAATGACGGGAGGTGGGACAGCAGAGACAGCATCATGGTTCTGCTAAAAGACTCTCCTGCCAGAGGCTCCAAAGTCCTGGGTTCAATCCCTTCAGCATCAGATGCTACAGCTGAGCAGGGCTGTTTGGTCTCGCTCTTTCTCTCTCTCTCTCTGTATCTATTTGATTAAAAATAAATAAAATATTTAACAAGAGATACAGCACCATGGTTCTGCAAAAGACTTTCCTGCTTGAGGCTCTGAGGTCCCAGGTTCAATCCTCAGCACCACCATCATCAGCCAGAGCTGAGCAGGGCTCTGGTTGGTTCCTCTCTCTCTCTCTCTCTCTCTCTCTCTCTCTCTCTCTCTCTCTCTATCTCATAAAACAAATGCATGTGTTTTAGAAGATCATGAGAGGTAGCCAAGAGATAGGGCGATTCCCCTGGAACACAGTTCCCACAGCCCATCCTTTAGCCACCCACATGCAACCCGTCTACCTCATCATGGTGGGACCTCACAGCCTCCAGCAGACAAGGGAGCAGCAGGCTGTGGGGGCAAGGATGAGGGCTTACACTCTGCTCAGGGATGTGGACCAGCGGCCAATAGTGTCCCGGCTCAGTGCGGCCAGCACGGTGTCCAGCGCCCCCTCGTCCTGGTCCGGGAGGATGAAGAAGACAGTCCCGTTGCCCGTGTACTCCAGCTGTACCACCTGGCAGGGCAGCTCCGGGTCCCTCAGGTACCTGATGGCACTCGACATGGACATCATGGACACCTTCACGGTCGTCGTCTTGTTCACGTAGAAGTTCTCCTCCTGGGTCCTGGCTGGGTCAAAGCCGTGTGCCCACAAGCCTGAGCGGGGAGCAGGAAACCATAATAGGTTGGAGGAGCCTCCTGACCCCCCACCCCCGGACATCCCCACTAGTGCTACCAGCTGGCCCAAGGGTGTGAAGCTTGCTGCTCTCACATATGCAAGTCCTGTGCTGTGCCACTGAGCTATCTCCCTGACTGCAGCTGGCTGCCAAATACGACCAGAGGAGTGGGCAGAGAGTGGGATGGAAGAAGCTGTGGCCTCTCTCCAGCTTCGGCCTCCCTGGGAGTCTGCTTCAAGGTCTAAGGCCAGACTGCACGCTGAGGCCTGCCAGTGAAAGCCCAGCTGACCGCTGCCCTGTCCATTAGAGCTACTAACCAGCAGGAGTCCCAGACCGCCCCTGTGAAAGGGGGAAGATGAAGGGGCGGGGGGGGGGGGAGGGAATCAGTGGGCAGAGAGCACAGATGCCTATGCCTGGGGGCACGGGTTTAAATCCCTGGTCCCAACGGTAGGGAGGCAGCTTCATGAGCGCTGCAGGTATCTCTTGTTTTCTCTGTCCTTCACTATCTCTCTCTGTCTCTCACTCTGTATCAGAATGAAAAGAAAAAAAAAAGCTGCCAGGAGCTATGGAGCAGTGCAGGCACTGAGCTCTGGCGATGATCCTGGTGGCAAAACCGAGGAAAGAAGGAAGATAGAAAAGGAAGAAAGGAAAGAAGAAAGGAAGGAAGAAAAAGACAGAAAAGAAAAGAAAAGAAAAGAAAAGAAAAGAAAAGAAAAGAAGAGAGGAAGCGAAGAGCCAGGCAGCGGCTTACCTGCTAGAGCACACACTACAGTGCACAAGACCTGGGTTCAAGCCCTTGGTCCCCACTGGCAAGGGGGAAGTTTCACAAGTGGTGAAACGGCTGCAGGTACCTCTCCCTCGTTCCCTATCTCCCCCTTCCCTCTCAATTTCTCTCTGTGTCTATCCAATAAATAAACACTTTTTAAAATAGACTCGTGGAGTGGTTCTCTCCCTCTCCATCTATCACAGAAATAACTTTAAGTGGAAGAGGGAATCCAGAGAGCAGGAAAGGGCTTGAAGCAGGGGTTGGAGGGATGAATGGGAAAGTCAGGTCTTGGGGCCACCAGCTGTGAGGAGTGTAAACTTGATTATCAGGAAGAACCACCCCCAATTTGGGGATTGAAAATACAGATCCTAGAACTTCCCTGAGGAGGTTTTGCTCCAGTAGGTGGGGTGTGGGCTCTGTTGAAATGTCCTGCCTCCTTGGCTGTTGGCAGTACGCCAGCTCCCCCCTGCTTAATGTGGTGGTCTATTTACATAATCACTGTTTTACCTGAGAACCGCCCTGCCTGCAGGGCACTGATTTAATCTCACTGGTTTGCATTCTCCTTTTGCTCTGCCCCCTCTCCTAGTCACACCCTGTTTTCCACCACTAGCTTGCACTCTCTTTTGGCTCCTCCACCCTCTCCACGTCATATCCTGTTTTCCACCCTACTAGTTCCTTCTTGGCGAGTATAAATACAGATGCTCTTCTGATTAAAGATTGAATTGCCTTCTGGCTCCGAGAGTCCCAGAGTCTCTCTCCTTCGACGCTAGCCTGGCACGAGTTCCTGATCCCTCTCCCACGCAGCAGCCTAGGTTGGCTCCAGTCGAGTTCTCTCCAGCCCAGAGAGTACTTGCTCGGGAAGAAGCACCCTCAGGCTATCCCGGCATCTGGCGATTTTTATGGACAGACATCTCAGAAAACCTCACTGCATCAGGTGAGAGGGACGGGGTGTGGCTGATGCGGGTCTGGTCAGAAGTGGACAGTGTGTGCAGGAGGCCGCCTGGAGCAGTCTGGGAGGCCCTGGCGGGCGAGAGCCCTCTGCTCTGAGGCTGTAGTCCTGGCCCCAGGTCTGACTCCTCCTGGATCTTGCCTACTATTTGTGGAGTGTGGGGCTGCCAGACTCGTGTGGTACCTGCTTGGGCCTCACACCAGCCAGCAAGAGCTTGTGAGAGGCTCCAACTCCTCTGTGCGTCCACCTTCCTGAGACAATCCGAACCAGAGGTTCACAGACCCACACCTCCACCTCTGGTCTAGGCACTATGTGACATAGAGGCTTTGCCCAAGACTGTAACGTTGCAGCCTGGGTTTTCCTCTCTCTCTCTCTCTCTCTCTCTTCTCACTCTCTCTTTCAATCAAGTTAATTAATTAGGTGTTTGTTTTTTTTTATTGCCACTAAAGTTATCTCTGGGGTTTGGTGCTGACACTATGAATCTACCACTCCCAGTAGTCATTCCTCCTTTTCCCCCTTCTGTTTTATTTGATAGGACAGAGAGGAATTGAGAGGTGAGGGGGAGAGAGAAAGATATACACTTGCAGGTGAGGATCAGGGGCTTGAACTTAGGCCCTCACTCCTGGTTGCTCAACAGGATGTGCCGCTGCCTGGTCCCTTCTTCCTTCCCTCCTCTCCTTTCTTCATCGTTCCTTCCTCCCTTCTCTTTCTTCCCTCCCTCTCTCCCTCCCTTCCTTCTCATTTTTCTCTCCTTTTCTCCCTTCCTTCCTAACTTCACCTCTCTTTTTCTCCCTTTCTTCCTCTCCTTTCTTTCTTCTTTTCTTTCTCTCCTTCCTTCCTTCCTTCCTTCCTTCCTTTTCTTTTCTTTCTTTATTTCCTTCCATCTTTTCGAAAGGCAGAGAGAAGTGGTGAAGGAGATCACAGCACTAAAGCTCACTTCAGTACAGAGGCCAGGCTCACATCTGGGCCACACACACAGCAAACTGCGCAGCACAATATGCAGGTGAGCTGTTCTGCCTGCCCTCAGCTTGGGTTTCGATGACTCTGACGTGTCTTTCTTTTTCTGTGCACTCATGACTACAATGGCCCCAGGCCAAAGCTTTCATTTTTTTATTTTTAGAAGAAAAAGAGAGAAAGGGAGAGGGAGAGGAGAAACAACACAGCACAGCCCCATGGATCTACCCACGGTGTTCCCTTGTAGTGCTGGCGCCCAAACCCAGGGCTTCATGCCTGATAAGACATGTGTGCTACCAGCAGACCTACCTCCTGGCTCTGGATGCCGCTGACCTAGAAAACAGTGAGAGGGACCCATCGGCTGTACCTTTGAAGAAGATGTAGTTGACCAGGATGAGGGGGGCTGAGTCCTCTGGCTCCAAAAACAAGTTTGAGATCTTGCCCTGGGTTCTGTTCTTGACAAATTCATTGATCTGCCTGCCAGCGAGGTCCCAGTCCTGGAAGTCTGCAGCCAGGCCCTCCAGAGCGTAATAGCGCTTGCTGACTGTCAAGAATGACTCCCCCAGATCCAGGCTTCGGTTGAAGAACAAGGCGTTGCCCATGGCCAGCTCCCCGCTGCTGCTTGGCTCTCCGAGGAGGCCGCGGAGATGCTGGAAGCCCCGGTGGATCTCAGCCTCGGGAATCTGCGTGAGGTTGAAGCCCAGGCCCTGGAGGATCTGTGTGCGTGTGTGCCCATGAATGCCCAAGGACAGCATGGCCAAGGCCATGGAGATGCTGATGGGGGAGATGAGGATGTTCTCGCCAGGAGCTGAGGCCACGAGGTGCTTATATAGCTTGAGGGCAAAGTCAGCATTGTTGGGAGCCAGCTGACGTTCATCTCTGCTGGTATCTAGCTCCGCCTGGGCCGTCTGGGGGCTGCTGGCACAGAGCCACAGCAGACAGATGGACAGCGTGAACAGCATCATCCCAGGTGGCCAAGCCCTGCAGGGTCAATGGTGCTTGTTAGAGGGTGTGGGGTGCCATGCCACAGAACAGTAGACAGAGGACCCCGGAGAAGACTGCACTCATGGTCTGCGTCCTCCTGTGGCCTGCCTGTGTGAACAGACCAGACAGCCAGCTAGCTGGGCTTCCATTTCTTCCCCCTAAAGTGCGAATTCAGCCTGCTGTGATCTATCAGCTACCTGCCCAATGCTGACATTGACTGCGCACACAAACATCACCCAACCTTCAGACCAGCCAGCAGGCTCCAAGCACAAGTGGGGCCTCAGAAGGGTTAAAGACCCACCCACATGACATATTCAAAGCACCAGTGGGGACAAATAGGACATTTGTATCTGGCAGGGCTGTCTGAACAGCACAAGGGAGAAATAGCAACAGCTTTGGTTTAAACTCAGAAGGGTATCAGAACTTTAGGCTCCCATTAGTGGGTTTCCTTCCTTCCTTCCTTCCTTCCTTCCTTCCTTCCTTCCTTCCTTCCTTCCTTTCTTCAATTTATATTTATTTATTTGAGGAAGGGAGAAAGACTAGAGTGCTGTTTGTCCTAAAATATCTTTTATTTATTTATTTTGGATAGAGACAGAGAAATTGAGAGGGGCTCTGGGAGACAGAGAAAAAGAAAATCACTAGCAGGCCTGATTTTGATCACTTGAGAAGCTTCTACCCCACAAGTTGGGACTGGGGACTCAAAACCCAGGTCCTTGTGCATGGTGATGTGTGTACTTGATCAGGTGAGCCACTGCCTGGCTCGTCCTCCGTATTGATCCTCCAGCCCAGTACTGAGGCCAGTGGTACTGTGTGGAGTGTCTGCCCCCTTTACCAAGGACTCATGTTGCGATTCAACTTGGTTTTATGGGTGAGATAGTGAGGGTATTGAATGAAATGGCTGAAACTTGGTTTCTCATCTGGGAAGAAAAGAGAGAAGCCAAGGTCTGGGAGGTCTGGGGAAATTGGCAGGAGCAAGATGGGGGCAGCCAGAGGAGAGTCGCAGTTTTGTGCCCAGACTGAATTTGAGGTTTCCTGGGAGATAAGACTCAGCCAGGAAATGCAACTCATCATGAAGCAGAACCTCTGTCAGAGACAAATCCATCAACTGGAGACAAGTCCAGAAAGCTGGACAGCTTGTCTCTAGTCACTTGACTGAGCCTATGCCAATTCTCATTCACACCCTGGAAGAGTGAATGAAGAGCAAAGTAGTTGCCAGAAAAGGGGGAGGAGAGAGAGAGAGAGAGAGAGAGAGAGAGAGAGAGGATGCTCTGACCCAAGGTTTAGGACAGCACCAGAGAAGTATTTGTCTTTCTGGAGACGGTCTACCTGGCTAGAGTGAAAGTGGCAGCTCTATCTGGTTGAGTCATGATAATATCCACACAAAAGATGAGAAATAGGGGCTGGGTGGTAGCACACCCAGTTGAACACACATCACCATGCACAAGGACCCAGGTTCAAGTCCCCAGTCACCACCTGTGGGGGTGGGGTGGGGGTGGAGCTTTGAGAGCCGTGAAACAGGCCATCAGTATCTCTCTCCTCCCCCCACCCCGCCTCCTGCTTCCATCAGAACTGTTCTCTGTCCTATCAGACAGAGAAGAGTCTTGTAGTGGAACAAGGGGACATTTGGAAGGAGCAGAGCACAGACTGAGCCCACTGGTTAAGTTCTCTTGGCTGTTTTAGTTCTTCTCTTTGGGACTGTCCAATTATGATTTAAAAGCAAAATTCAGAGAGTTTGCTGGAGTGAGTTGAGCTTGTCTTTCCCAAGGGAACCTTTAGATTCAGGACATAAGAGTTTCCAGCATCCTGGACCCCCAGGGGGGCATCCCAACCCCCCTCCCCGACAATACCTAGGAAGAACCCCCCCGTCTCTGCCTGCTTGAGGTACAGGACCCCCCGCAGGGAGCCAGAGTGGGTGACAGTTCTTCCATTTAGCACCTTTCAATCCTATGCTCCAGCAAAATGACATTCTCCCTGAGAATGGGGTGAGCCAAGCTGTTTGGGGTGCTAGGGTCGCCAGAGTGGGTGCTTTTCCCGGGCAGCATTTGCTCTAAGCTCTACTGTGTGCAGGAGTTGCAGCAGTGTTCTGTCCATCTTGTTCTCGGGCCCTTCCTGGGTACTTTGGCACATTTGCAGTTGGTTGTAATCTGCTCTCTGCAAGACAGGTGTGGGGTACCACACCTCAACCCCCACTGAAGGGATCACTGGTTTTCCTGTCTGTTGGCCTACTTGACAACAACAGCATTTCTTCAGAGATGTCACTGAGCCAATCAGCACAGGAAATAATATTCAGCCAGCAACTGTGAAGGAAGTTCAAATCAAAACTACAATGAGACACAGATCACACTTTCAAGGGTGACAGTTATGAAAACAAAACAGAACATCAACAGAAGAGCAAGTGAGCGCTGACATGGATGTGGGGACTTTGGAAACCGGCTGCATCGTCGTGTGGGAAGAAATCAAACACGGCAATGTGTGGAGAAATTACACACAGGGACCCTGATTCAATAATCCCACTTCTGAGTCTATACACACAAGAGTTGGCAGAGGGGCCCAGACAGATGTTTGTACACTCTGACATTCCCAATGGCACGGCTCCCAATTCCCCCAAATGCTAACAACTCAAGTGGCCATCAGTTGTTGGGCAAACAAAAATTGTAGTTCTTAGGAAGACACTCCTAGTTTTCTCCTTTTCTCTCAACCCTCCTGCCACCCTCCAGGCTGACCCAGATGTGTGGCTGTGACACACGCTGAGCCATTCCCTGTCCCCAGCTGGGCTTCTGGCATATCTATCTACCTGGAGATCACGTCAGAGCTCACAAGCTAGGGGCTCAGTGCCTCGAGCCTGCCCTAACCTCCAAAGCCACCTCCAAGTCCCAGACCATCACCTGCATTTCTGAGTGCTCCCCACACCCCCTCCGTGGAATTGTCAACTGGTGGAGTGTACCACAGGACCCAGGGCAACACTTACTGATGCCTGCTGAGTGATTACCAGGGCCTAAAAAAGACGGGGAATGGTCAGGCAGAGGTTTATCTGCCGTGGTCCAGAAGGGCTGTGGGAGCAGGAATCCTTGTCCACGTGGCTTCCACAGGCATCACCCCTGTTCACGTGAAGATGGGCTGGCTCTTGGAGAAGCTCTTGGAATGCCAAGATGGCAGAGTTTTTATACCTTCATCAGGGAGGTGTGATTGATGATTAACTCAACCTCCAGAACTTGCTCCTTCCCAGAGTGTGGGGGTGAGCTGAGAGATCAAAGCTTCTGGTCCTGGCGCTGTTCTTCTGGCAACTAGTGACCCCCCCACATATATGCGGGGGCTAGTGGTGGTGTGCCTGGTTAAGTACACATATTACAATGCGCATGGACCTGGGATCAAGACACACCTGCTTTTTGAGTGGTGAAGCAGGGCTGCAGGTGTCTCTTTGTCTTCTTCCTTCTCTATCACCCCATTTTCCTCTTAATTTCTGGCTGTCTCTATCTAATAAATAAAAAAGATAATTAAAAAAATAAAAATATGCTGCTATCATGCAGGACATTCAAAGGGCCTTGAGACCTGTGTGGTCATAAACAAGTGTAGAGAGAAAGACCAGAGTGTCAGAGATGCCGCATGCTCTTATCAGGAATTTACAAGGGTCAGGAGCTCAAGGATGAGCTCAAAGATAAATATTAGAACAAGATAGGCTCTTATCCTTCAGCAAGGTGCAAGGAGTCAGGGCCCTGCATCTGGGCTCAGACACAGACCAACATGCATTCCCCCCCTACAATTCCATAGCAGTAGACAAACAATCAGAATATTTCTGAGTCTCAAACAAGAAGAAAGTTCCGGTGTAGGCTACAACCTGGATGAATCCTAAGGCCGTCATGCTGAGCAGAGTCATCCGTCTCTGGAGAGTCCACTCACACGAGGGTCCTGGCACAGGGAGACGAGTCTCAACTTGGGGAGAACGAGCTATGGAGACAGGTGGCAGGGACAGTTGTGCAATGATGCATTACTCAATGCTGCTGAACTGTATGTCCATCGTCCACCTCTGGTGAGTTTCATCAAAACAAAAATTCAGGGAATGAAACAGTTCATTTCAGAAAGCTGGGAGAGAGCCACTGAAAACAAGACGTGCAGCCTCTCAGACCTAATCACAGCCACTGCCTGCCAGACTGGTGGCCCCAAGTCCCTGTGTCATGAAGGAGGGTGAGGGTGCCTGGCCACTTTGGGGTGCAGGCGGGAACCAACAATGAAAGCAGCCCCACCCCCAAATCCCAGGGAATGTAGTTCACGGTGACTGTGGGAACCACTGGTCTGACCTGGAGCATCCTTTCCCTGCACCCCATTAGAGATGACTGAGCACCCCACTCACTCCCAGAGCCCTTCCTGCCCCTTTCTCCAGGGGTGGGGAGAAGTAGCTCTCCTCCCAGGCCTCATCCATGCCCTGCTGCCTGTAGTGTGACTGTTAGGCTACACTTTCACTTCCTCTCAGCTCATAGACTGAGTCCCACCACAGGAGACCCCAAGTGGGGACGGTGCAAACTCTGCCCTGGCTTCTGTCCTGGTGAGCCTTGCCCATGAACCTGCCAATTTGGGGATGTCTCCTCCTCTCCGATCTCAGCAGCTGGCCCACGTGTGGGGCTCACTGGGGACTGCAGGGTCAAGCTGTAACCCCCTGCCAGCTCCCCTGAGCCTTAGCTCCTCTCTGCATTTGTCCTTCTATCTGGGAAGGCATCTGGCAAGCGGACTTTGCAGATACATCTGTGAGCAAGACTGGAATCTGGAGCTTAGATGCAGAGAAGACCCCAAGAACAAGGATGCCCCCTGCAGCCTGTGAGTCTTCCTCAGAGAGAGCAGCAGCTCACACTGCCCAGGCACCTTGCCCGGGAGCAGGGCAACAGATACACCTCTGTAATAATCATTAATCACTGTATGCTGCCCCGTGGCCTCGAGAGAGGAGAGGAGAGGAGAGGAGAGAGCAATCAATGTAACAGGGTGGTTCTGCATTCTTTCTGCCTTTTCCTTGCCCCCTCCTTATTGGATTGCAAAAGAGAAAAATTGAGAGGGGAGGGTGGATAGAGAGGAAGAGAGACAGAGAGACCTGCTTCACCACTTGTGTAGCTTTCCCCCTGCATGTGGGGACCAGGGGCTTGAAGCCAGGTTCTCGTGCATGGCACTGTGTGCGCTTAACCGGGTGTGTCTTCCTGCCTGTATGTGTCTCTGAGTGACCGCATTTCTGCCTTTACCTGAACGTGAGGTCTCAGGTCTCACTGTTTCTACCTGACTAGTGAGAATTTTCTGAGAAGCAGGGCCCTGGACTGACTCATTCTCATGCCCCATGATTGTCAGGAGCCAGAGTGAAAGCCACCAGTTACGTGTTCCAACAGGGCTTTGCTGACAGGGCAGCCTGAGCCCACTGGTCCCATGAGAACTCAGGCCAGGAGGGAGCAGGCACTGGTCAGAGCTGAGGATTGAAGCCCCGCTGGCTGCCTTTGGAGCTTGGGCCCCTCACAAGCCCTGTCCTGCCTTGCTTCCCAGAAAACTCTGCAAAGCACCCATAATGCTGCTACCTTGTGTTTCATGTCCTTCCTCCTTATCTCCTGCCCACCCCACCCCACCCCCCAGCTGTCTCGGGTAACAGGCACAGTAGACTACCACTCTGACCTCTGGCTTCTCAGAGGCCCTTGGTAACCAGGTGCTGTCTGGGTCTCTACAGTTAAACCTCCTGCCGTGGGTGGGGGTAGTCATGTTGCCTGTGCCACCAGCTGCTCCTGTCCCCTCCCTCGTCCCCAAGCTGGTCCGTCCTAGCTGTCTCCCTCTCTGAGACCCTTTGGCTGAGCCAGTTCAGACACGTCTGGCAAAGTGGCTCAGAGTCCAGCATCAACCCCTACCAGGCAGGAGGCCCGGGCACAATCAGAACCCCTGTGGTGACCTCTGGCTTCTGGGAAGCCCTGGCCAGGATGTCCTCCTCCCACCTCTAGCTGGCCTCATGCTCAGTGCCCCACTGGGAGAAAAAAAAATCTGGTAGGCTGTCCTGGGATGAGGCTGCTCTGGTGGGTCACAGATGACAGAGGCTGGGTGCCTTGTTCAATCTTGTCACCATCCCTGCTGGCTATTGGTGATGGGAGAAGCAGTGGCCCTCGCCATCTGGCAGTCCCTGGACCACGGGGGGGCTTTCTTCCTGGTGAGTGTTTTAGTCAACACTCAAGCCCCCCTCTGTGTCTGGTTCCCTGGGGGTTTATTCTTAATATCAAGACATGGCTGGAGTGTGTGAGTGAACTGGTGGCAAGCGGCATGGAAGCCACAGGTGTCCTTGACTAGTGTGAAGATACACCACCTGATTGAAGAGAAGCAGGTGTGACCCTCAGGCTGGACAAGGGAGCGGGGCCAGCCTGATCCTGTCCCCAAGGGGACAGTGGGAGAGACAGACACAGAATCAAGTCACCACTGCAACTTTATTCTGGGAAGGATACAAACCAGTGGACTCTGGAAAGGCTGTGAGAGCCAGGAGCAGAGAGAGCTGTCCCAAACCCTACAGAGACAAGGCAGTCAGCAGGAGGTCGGGAGAGCCACTGGGGTCTCTGGCTGCTTCCAGGACAGGTGGGCAGTGGGGCGGTGAGCCCTGGCATCTGGACTCAGTTCGCTGACCTGTGAAATGAGGCTAATGGCATAGGGCACAGGTCCACCTCTGTGGGCCCAGGTCTGCCAGGGCAGGAACCCCACAGGGAGGAGGGTGGTGGTGGCGGGAGGAGTCACGTGCTCTGCTCCCAGCTGGCTGTCCCTACAAGGGGGTTCATCAATTTCCCCAGGAAGAGAACATTGGTGTTGGTTTCTTCCAGGACCATCACCAGGAAGGGCCTGTTGAAATGGATCAGTGGGAAAGAGAGCCCAGCCTGGTTCTCCAAGTAGCTCAAGTCCTCCACTTGCACTCCGTCCTCCTCGATGGCCAGGCCTGCCCCATGCGCCACCTGGCAGGGAACAAGGCCCACGGGGCAGCTCTGAGCTCTGAGGCTGCCACCACCACTGCCACTGCCACGCTGATCTTGCCCTAGGATGAGGAGGACATGCCCAGGGCCCAGCCACAGAGCACACAGGGATGGAGCCCAGGGCCTCAGAACCTCATGCCGGCTCTGCCCTGTTCAGCTGTGTCCCCCGGCACCTTGGCCCTGGTGGTGGAGACTGAGTTTCTTCCTCTGCAAGGATGCCACCTATCCCCTCAGTGCACATTTGGAGGGGGCACTGTCCTCTGCTGTATGGGGTCCCCTCTGCACCCCCAGTCTCGCCTCCAGTCGTGCCCATGGTTGGTCCTCCCACCCCACCCCCAGCCTGGCACCTCCTCTTAGAGTGGCATCTCCTTTGTCTTCACCCCTCCTTTCACCTCTTTCCATGCCCCCCCGAGACTGTTCCCACCCCTCCCCTGCTGCATTTCCAAGAGACAGTGCTTCGACCAGTCCCATCCACCTCTTGTTCACGGCCACAGGTGGCCTTCCTCCTCAGGCTCAGAGGGACAAGGTCCTTGTACACAGGGTTCAGTTGGTGACAGTGGAGTCCCCCACCATCCTCCCACCCCCATTCCCTCCAGCTAGCCTTTCCCGGGAAATGGTGTGGCATTCTCACCCCCTTTCTCTCCCCCGATGGATGCAGCCTAGTGTTCAGCACCCTCCATCCTTTGGCCATTGTGAGACCCCTCCATTTCCTGATTTATGCTGTCTTCAGGGCCCCAGTAAAGAGCTGGGGGCCAGCCTAAGTGAGTGCTTGGGAAAGAGGCGTATTGGGCTTCTTCGCTCCTACAGACCTGCCTGTCCTCAAGTCACCAAGAGAGCTATCACTTGTCATTGCTCTAAACTTTGACTTCAGAACCAGGCGGGGGGACCAGGCAGCTGGGGGGTGTCCAGCAAGACCCAGCAGGGGGAATGGCCTTGCCCGGGTCCCCTGGAGCAGGTGGAAGAGGAGGGAAGAGGAGCGGAGCAGATGCAGAGGACCCGGGGTCCACAGGGGGCTGCACACTCGCCTTGAAGAGCCTCATGGGGGACGTCTGCACGGATATGCCTCTGATACCCATCCTGTGCCTGAAGATCTCCGAGATGCCCACTGCGGGCAACAGCTGGTCCATCTGGGCGGTGCCGTTGAGGGAGAACTTTGGGAGAAACAGCCTGTACCTGCTGCTCGGGGCAGAAGTAGAAACAGAAAGAAACTGAGCCCAAGTCAGTCCTCCCCAGGCTGCTCTGGCCAGACAGCTCCCCTCATGGCTGACTCAGCAGAATCCTACCACCTGTCACCCTGTCACCTCATCAAGGGCGCAGAGAGCCTACACCTGTGTGTTAAAGGCTGTCCTGGAAGCCCGGAGCCCTCAGCACCAGCTGCTCAGAGCAGAACCTGTCTGTGCCAGTACTTGGCAAGGGAAGCTGGTTTCCTTGCTCAGCCATCCCAGCAGGGGATGCTAGGAATGGAAGCAAGTGTGAAGGTGGTGGTGCGTGCAGAGCAGTGAATAAGGACCTGGGTTCAAGCCCCTGCTTTCTTTTCTTTTTTAAAATTTTTATTTATAAAAAGAAAACACTGACAAAAACCATAGGATAAGAGGGGCACAACTCCACACAGTTCCCACCACCAGATCTCTGTATCCCATCCCCTCCCCTGACAGCTTTCCTATTCTCTATCCCTCTGGGAGTATGGACCCAGGGTCACTGTGGGATGCAGAAGGTGGAAGGTCTGGCTTCTGTAATTGCTTCCCTGCTAAACATAGGCATTGACAGGTCGATCACACTCCCAGCCTGTCTCTCTCTTTCCTAGTGGGGCGGGGCTGTGGGGAAGCGGGGCTCCAGGACACATTGGTGGGGTCGTCTGCCCAGGGAAGTCCGGTTGCAAGCCTTTATTTTCTACCTGATGTGGGAATGCTTCACACATGGTGGAGCAGTGCTGAAAGTCTCTCTCTCTCTCCATCTCCCCCCCCACAATTTTTCTCTGTCTCTATAAAATAAATAAAAATGAATTTACAAAAAGCATTTTACAAATAATACAGTGGAGACAGGAGGAAAATAGTGCAGTGGTTGATGAAACAGACTCTCCTGCCTAAGGCTCTGAGGTCCCAGGTTAGATCCCTGGCATCATAACCAGCCAGAGCTGAGCAGGGCTCTGGCCCAAACAAACAACCTGAGAAGCAAAAACTCAGAGGAGTTAAGTAGATCTGCACACGTGTGCATTTCCCAAAGAACAAGAACCTGAAGCCGACATCACAGGCTTTCCTGCAGCAGGTGGACTACTGCGGGCCTGGTATAGACTCTACTGGTCCTTGGCGACATCGTCTTTCCGGAAGGTAACAGGCACGGCAACGGAGGAGGAGAAACACCGGCAGCACCAGCCTGCCACTAGCAAAGCGTCAGCCCTGCAGGTGGGAGCTGGGGGCTCCACCTTGTGCGCAATGACTCGTGTGTCTTAATCTGGTGAACCACCGCCTGAGCAAGGTCTCTAGACTGACTGGGAGCTGCCACTGGGCCCAGTGGAGTAGGGGAGCCTCTGTCTATCTGTCTTTGACCCAGCACAACCTTGCCCTGCTTCCTCCCGTGTGTGGCTACCTGAGCTGGACAGACAACCAGACCCCCCCCCCCCCTTCCATGTCTGCACCTCAGACCTAGAAAGTCTCCCTGGGGTGGGGAAGGGGAGGGATGGCTCCAGGCCAACAGGGTTTACAGCATCTGGACCAAGTGCTGAGAACACATGTGTGTCCCCCACTCTGGGGTCCCTCCCTGCACCTGAGCTCAGAGGGTCACATTGCTGTTTTTGTTGAGGAAGAGTGCTGGGGGCAAGAAAGCCTATCAGTGCACAAAGTGCAGCTTTAAAAAGGAGTATTTATCTTAAATAGTATTTTTATTGCCACCAGGCTTATTGGTGGGGCTTGGTGCTGGCACTATGACTCTACCACTGCCATAGTCATTTTTCCTATAATTTAATTATTCCCCCCCCCCTCCAGAGCAGTGCTCAGCTCTGGCTTATGGGGATGTGGGATATTGAAGCTGGGGCTTTGGAGCCTCAGGCATGAGAGTCTCTTTGCGGTCTCCACCACCCCTCTTTCTATTGTACTTGATAGGACAGAGAGAAGTTGAGAGGGGAGGGGAGATAAGGAGAGATATCTGCAGACCTGCACAACCTGAGCAGGTCCTTGTGGACGATAATGTGCGCACTCACACAGGTGTGCCACCACCAGGCCCCTATTTATGTTTTTATTTTCAGAGATAATGAAAGAGCAAGAGAGTGGGACCAGCGATATCTCAGCTCTGGCATATATTAATACCTGGGATTGAACCCGTGGCCTTGGGGGAGGGGTATCAGACATGCCAGGGGGTGCTCCAACAGACTGAGCCAGCCCCCCAGCCTTCAAACACCAATTCCTAGCTCAGTACAGACTGATGGGTGGGGAAGCCCTGGGGACCTAGGGACAAGGTGTAGGAACCCACAGACCACCTGGGACCCGTGTCTGGGGGTGGGGCGGGCATCTGGGGTGTTGGAACATATGTGCTGGCGCAAGGCCTCGGTCTCCCGGCAGGGGCTCAGAGGAACTGCTTGGGGGTCGGCTTACCTCCTGGGAAGGGACTGAGTGGACATGCTCAGAGGGTCCGCCATCACCGCCAGCTCCGCCTCCTTGAAGTGGCCCGAGTCGGGGAGGATGAAGATGGCAAAGGCGCCACAGCTGAAGGGCAGGCGGAGGATGTGGCTGTGCAGGTGCTGGTCGCGTTTGATCTGGAAGTCGCCCAGGCGCTGCATGGTGGGCACCATTACCATGGACTCCTCTGTCAGCCAGAAGGGGTGGCTCTCCGTGTGGCTCGAGTTAAAGAGGAACTGCCATTTGCCTGGGAAGAGAGGCCATGAACAGGATCAGAAGAGACCACCAGAGTGCCTGTCCTGGACCTATCTACAGGGCATTCATGGGACAGGGGAAGCGGGGAGCTCAACAGATGGTGCTGAGAGACAGAGGGAGTGAGGGAGTGAGGGAGAGGGAGAAAAAGAGAGGGGGAGGGGAGGGGAGGGGGAGGGGAAGAAGGAAAGAGAGAGGGAGGAGAAAGAGAGGGGAGGCAGGGAGAAATAGAAGGAGTGAGAGAGGTAGAGGGAGAGAGAGCAAGAGAGCAGTATATAGAGAGAGATAAAGATAGAGAGGAGGGAGAGAGGGCGTGAGAAAGCAAGAGAGCAAAAGAGAGCAGTATATATAGAAAGAGAGGGAGGGAGACAGAGACACAGAGAGGAGGAGAGGCAGAGAGAGACAGAGATAATGACAGAGGCAGAGAGACAGAGACAGACTGTAGCAGAGCCAGAGACAGTGACAGAGACACACAGACAGAGGCAGAGAGAGACAGAGATTTAGACAGAGGCAGAGAGACAGACAGACAGAGATATGAGACAGAGACAGACTGTGGCAGAGCCAGAGACACACAGAGAGGAGGAGAGGCAGAGAGAGACAGAGATTTAGACACAGACAGACAGATATGAGACAGAGACAGACAGTGGCAGAGACACACACACAGACAGACAGACAGACACAGAGACAGAGCCAGTGCCCGCGCACCTGCGAAGGCGGCGTAGTTGGCCAGGTGGAAGGCCCAGTCGGGGCTCACGGCGCGGATCAGCATGCGGACGCTCAGGCCCAGGCCGCCGTAGGGCCGCTCGCTCAGGTAGGCGCCCACCTGGCCGCGGGCCGCGTCGTAGCCGCTCAGCGACACGGGCACCACGTCCATGAGGAAGAGCGAGGCCGCCACCTGCACGAAGTGCGGCCGCAGGAAGCGCCGCTGGTCCACGAAGAGCGCGCTGCGGGTGCGGGTGCGGGTCTGGGGGCCGCAGCCGGGGGCCAGCAGGGCGTGCAGGGGCCGCGAGTAGGTCGCCAGGTCCGCGTCTCCCATGGGCGCCCCGACGCGCACCCAGCCCAGGCCCCGCAGCAGCTGCGCGCGAGGCTCGGGGGCGGCCAGCAGGCCCAGCAGCGTGAGCGGCAGCGCGGCGCCCAGCGGCGAGAAGAGCACGTTGTGCCCCGGGGTGCGCGCCTGCAGGTGCCGGTACAGCGCGCCCGCGAAGAGCGAGTTGTTGAGGAACGGGGCCGACCGCGGCCGGGACGCAGCCACCCCCTGGCCGCAGGTCCGAGCCCCGAGCCGCGACACCAGCAGCCAGAGCAGCAGGGCGGGGGGTTCCATCCCGGCCCGCACAGGGCCCCACGGGCACCCACCGCCACCCGCCTCACTCACCGCCACCCAGTGTCACCCACCGCCACCCACCGTCACCCAGTGTCACCCACTGTCACCCACCGCCACCCAGTGTCACTCACCGCCACCCACCGTCACCCAGTGTCACCCACCGCCACCCAGTGTCACTCACCGCCACCCACTGTCACCCACCGCCACCCAGTGTCACTCACCGCCACCCACCGTCACCCAGTGTCACTCACCGCCACCCACCGCCACCCAGTGTCACTCACCGCCACCCACCGTCACCCAGTGTCACTCACCGCCACCCACCGTCACCCAGTGTCACTCACCGCCACCCACTGTCACCCACCGCCACCCATCATCACTCACCGCCACCCACCGTCACTCACTGCCACCCACCATCACCCACAGCCACTCACTCACTCACCCTCAGCCACTGCCACGCACCCTCACCCACCGTCACCCACCGCCACCCACCGCCACCCACCCTCACCCACCGCCACCCAGCCAGACAGGTGCCACCGTCACCCAGCCATACACTCTGGGCTTTCAAGGGCGCGGGCGGCGCTCTGCAGCCAGGGCGCCTGAGTTCAAGTGCCGCCCCATCCCCATGCGGGGTGAGGACTCAGGTGGGTGCTGAACGCAGGAGAGGTGCTGGGGGAGGGCGGCAGTTGCAAAGGGAGCTCGAGCGTTGAGACCGGAGACCAGAGGGGGGAGGGGCAGAGGCCCCGCCCGCACCCGGGATGCGCCCTTCTTGCCCCGCCCCCACCCACCTTCCGGAAGGCCCTGCACCCCCCTCTCTCACAGTCGCTTTCCTGGGAAGGAGACCCCGAGCCTCACCCGACACTCTTGGCTGAAATGGAAGGGTTGGGAACTGTAAGCTCCCTATCTCTTTTGGGGGAACGCTTGCGACTATGGGAATCTACATGTTTATTTATTTATTTGGCTCAAAGGATGTCTTAGTCTAAGATAAAGTGTGGCAAGCCAAGTGAACGAAAAGTCTCCTGGGAAGTTTTGGCGGTGGAGAGAGAAGTTCACAGGCTCAAAGCAAAACAATATAAAGCATTTGACCGCGGAAGAACAGCCAGCAACCAGGATATGCAAACAACGAAACAGGCATGCCCACCCCAGAGCTGCAGGGCTGGGGAGAGAAGGCGGAAAATGCGCAGGAGCCCAGGAACTGGGGGCCTGGGTGACCACTGGGTAGAGCAGACAGGTCTCCATGAGCAAAGACCGAGTTCAAGCCTCTGGTCCCCACCTGCGGCCAAGAAGGTGACGCAGGACTTCAGGCGCCTCTGCGGGATGCATTGGATCAACCTTCTCGTGGTGCATCCGGTGAGTACCCATTCAGTGGGGAAACTGACGATCCTTCCTAGCCGACTGAATCCACATGGATCCCAGTCACTTTCAAAGCCAGCAACAAGCAGCTCCTGACAGCTTTCAACCTGACGCTGTTGACTGGCTACAGAAGAAGGGCAAACGCTAGAAGAAGAAGGCGCCTCTCTTTATTTCTCAGCCTGCCTTTTCATTGTTGGTGGGTTTTGTACAAGTTGTATACTTATTTCTACGGTATATAGCGTTACCTCCGACTAGGATGGGCAAGGACCGTGATGCAAGCCCCCACTCCCCATCTGCAGGGGGAAGCTTCATAAGCAGTGAAGCAGGGCTGCAGGTGTCTGTTGTCTCTCCCCCTCTGCTGCCTCCTTTCATCTTAGTTCCTGGTTGTCTTATCCAACACGTGAGTAAATAAATTAAATATTTTTAAAAAGTCACTTCTACAGGAGTGTTCATCATTCTTCACAGCTGAATAGTATTCCATTGTGTATCTACACCACAGCTTGCTCAGCCACTCATCTGTGGTTGGACGCCTGGGTTGCTTCCAGGTTTTGGCAATTACAAATTGTGCTGTTATGAACATAGGTGTACATAGATCTTTTTGGATGCTTATGTTTGGTTCCTTAGGATCTATCCCCAAGAGAAGAATTGCAGGGCCATAGGACAGGTCCACTTTTAGGTTTCCAAGAGTTCTCCAGACTGCTTGCCATGGGGGTTGAACCCATTTTCATTCCCACCAGCAGTGCAGGAGGGTTTCTTTGTCCCCATAACCTTGCAGTCACTTGTTACTGTTCTTTCTATTTATTATTATTATTATTATTATTATTATTTTGCCTCCAGGGTTATAACTGGGGCTCACTCGGTGCCTACACTATGAATCCACTGTTTCTGGAGGCCATTTTTTTCCATTTTTGTTGCCCTTTTTGTTATTATTGTTGTTGCTGTTGTCGGATAGTACAGAGAGAAATCGAGAGGGGGAAGACAGGGACTGGGAGAGAAAGACACCTGCAGACCAGCTTCACTGCTTGTGAAGCGACGCCCCTGGAGGTGGGAAGCCGGGGACTCTAACACTGGTCCTTGTGCTTCACACTGTGTGTGCTTAATCCAGTGCACACTGTCTGCCCCGCCCCCGCCCCCGCCCCCACCCCACCTCCACCGCACCCTGGTACTTTTCTTTCTAATATGTGGCATTCTCACAAGAGTGAAGTGGTGTCTCATTGTCTTGCATTTTTCTGATCATCAATGACTGAGCATTTTTCCTCAGTCCAGGGCCCTTTGAAGATTCTGGACATATCCTCCCTCATTTTTTGATGTGGTTGATTGTATTTTTTTATGAGTTTGGTGAGCTCTTTATGTACTTTATGTGTGATGCGTGACATGTCAAGATCTCTGATCTACAGAAGAGAAAACACAAGTCGAACCTGAACTGGAGTTGGCATGTTGCACCAAAGTGAAAGACTCTGGGGTGGGTGGGTGGGGGGAGAATACAGGTCCAAGAAGGATGACAGAGGACCTAGTGGGGGTTGTATGTTATATGGAAAACTGGGAAATGTTATGCATGTGCAAACTATTGTATTTACTGTTGAATGTAAAACATTAATTCCCCAATAAGAAAATTAAAAAAATAAATAGATAAAAAAAGGAAAAAATATCTCTGATCTAAATGCTACATCAAATTGAGAAGCTTCTGAGTGGCAGAAGGAATCACCATCCAAACTGAAGAGAAGATGAAGTGGCAAGACGTTTGATTTCCTTCTATAGATGAGGCAATGGTGGGAGAGAGAGAGAGCATGAAATGGTCCTTACTAAGGGATATACAGTGTAGGGGAAAGGGGGCATTAGGAGTCTTTTTCTTGTCTCATCTGTAAAGTTTTGGTTGTGGTTTTGTTTGGTTTTTTGTTACACTTTCTGCTGTATTCTCCCGGGCTCGACCGAGTTCACAGTCGGCTCTCGCCACATCTAGTGGGGCTGACACCTGATACCACCCGTGTGTTGCTTTGGTGAAGCCCAGCTGACCTTCACCTGAAACCACTTGCTGATACACCAGCTGGGCTTTAAGCTCATTTTAGTCCTCAGAGAGTGTACCTCAGTCTTGCCCCTGAATTCCGCCCCCCCCCCTCTTTCTTGAACTTTGTATATTTTGCTTTGCTTAACCCTCCCAAGACCCTGTTGTCTTGGTGAGTGGGAAGCGTCCCTTGATGAGGTTGCCAGAGTGTCCGAATGTTCCCTTCTTATTCTTCTGTCCTCGTCCCCTGGACACAACACCTTAGGGAAACAACCCCTGGAGGCCTCAGTTTAAGTTGCTTATCCCTACAAATACCCTCTGTCAAGGACAGTCACACTGTGAAGTTCTGAGGGTTAAAATGTCAATGTGTGAATGAATTGGGGGGCACAGTTTAACTCCCTGCAGTGTCTTTCCAGCCTACACTTATACTGATGAGTGGGGTTTGGGGAGGGGGCTCTCTCAACATTTTATTACGACACATGTGAAACAGTGCACAAAGTCAAAGGTCTTCTTTCTTTTTTTAAAAAAAATTATTTAGTTCTTTTTTTTTCAAAGTTAAAAACCTGATTTATTATCACTGAGCAAATGTCGCTCATATTGGAAATGCTCATATTACATTTCCTAATAATTCTGACAGCTATTAAAATTATCTTTGAATATTAAAATCCTCAGAACTTAATTCTTTTTTAAACATTTTTAAAAATTTATTTTAAAAAGGAGACATTAACAAAACCATAGGATAAGAGGGGTACAAATCCACACAATTCCCACCACCAGCTCTCCGTATCCCATCCCCTGCCCTGATAGCTTTCCTATTCTTTATCTCTCTGGGAGCATGGACCCAAGATCATCATGGGGTGCAGAAGGTGGGAGGTCTGGCTTCTGTCATTGCTTCCCCGCTGAACATGGGTGTTGACAGGTGGATCCACACTCCCAGCCTGTCTCTCTTTCCCTAGTATGTTGGGACTCTGGGGAAGTGGATTAAAATTCTTTCTAATTTAAATTCTTTCTAACTGTTTCTAATTCTCATTTTGACTTTGTGCTTGCAGTGAAACTTATGAATTAGCAAGAAATACTAAGTAATAAGTTGACAAATATGTCAGTACTTCAATGTGTTACTTTTTTCCTGTAAGACCTAGAACATTGTATATACTCCATACAAGCAATAAACATAAACACAAATAGTTATTATTTTTTCTTTTTTACAAATCATCTATTGGGGGATTGATGGTTTACAGTCAACAGTAAAACACAATAGTTTGTACATGTGTAGCATTTCTCAGTTTTCCACATTTCCATCCAACCCCCAATAGGTCCATAATTTACTTACTGAACAGAGGCAGACGTCAATAAATTGAGGAGGAGAGTTACCTGCAGCCTTGTGTCACTGCTCATGAAACTTTCCCCTACAGGTGGAGACCAGGGGCTTGAAGCTGGGCTTTCTTTAGAAGGTAAGATACACACTCAGGTGGGTGCCCCATGGCAAGTCCCCCAAAGGTATTCTCTCAAAGAGGATGACTCAGACCCGCCGCCTGCGGATGAACTCCATCACCATTGTACTGCACTTGCCAGCGTATAGCACCTTGGTCAGGTCACTGAGAATCACCTTCTTCCTGAAAGGGGGCTGTGGAACCCCAGGCTTGCTCTTCCTCCTTGCTGGGTGGGGCCAGGGATGAAGTTCAGGCCCCATGCTGCCTGCCTGCTGCAGAATTCTGGGGTGAGAGTCTAAGGCCAAGAGAGAGCCAACGATGGGTGTAGCCAGCAAGGTGAGCAGAACAGTCTTTTTAAAAAAGTTTTTAAAAATTATTTATTTATTATTGGATAGAGATAGAAAGAAATTGAGAGGAGGAGGGGGAGGTAGAGAGGGAGAGAGACAGAGAGACACTTGCAGCCCTACTTCACCACTCGTGAAGTTCTCCCCCTGTAGGTGGGGACCAGGGGCTTGAACCCAGGTGCTTGTGTACTGTAGTGTGTGTGCTTAATCAAGTGAGCCACCGCCTGGCCCCAGCAAAGTAGTCTGCAGTGGGCAGTGAGTTTGGGGCTTAGTGAAGCTGCCCCTAGACTGTAGGCTGAGTTAATATTTACAGGCCTGAGGTGGTGTGGGCTTGTGCAATCATGGGCTGCCCTCTCCCCTCTGCAGAAGGCAATCCTATTTGTCCTTGCACCTCAGCTGCCCTCCAGCAAGGACAAAGGTGGGCGCTGGGCCAGGCCTCTGCACAGCAGCAAGTCAGCCCACATGGAAAATGCCCACATGTGGGCAGGGGCAAGTTAGCCCAGAAAGGGGTGGGCAGAGGTGTGTGACTGCAGAGAGCTCTCAGCTTTCCTAAGTGTCCCCCCCCCCGTCCTGCCAAGCACCCCCTTGCCCAAGCCCTGACCCGGTGAGGAGATGTTACACATTTCAGAACCTCTTCACCTATGGCAGTGTTTCTGCAAAACGTGTTCCCTGGAGCCCTGGAGATGATGCATTAAAATTAAAATAAAACCAAGGGGCTGAGTGGTGGTTACCATGCTCAAGGACCCAGGCTCAAGCCCCCACATGCCATCTGCTGGGGGGAAGCTTCCTAAGTGCTAGGAAAGCAGAGCTGCAGGTATCTCCTCCTCTCCATCTTGCCCTCTTCTCTCAATCTCTCTCTGTCCTATCCAATTAGCAATAAAGGAAAATAGTAGCTGCCAGGAGTGGTGGGTTTGTTGTGCATACAACCAAGCCAAAATAAAATCCCTGGTGACAATATAAATATATATATCAATAGACAAATAGATAAACTCTATGGTTGTGTGAGTCAAGAAAATGCCTCTCTCTCCCCCTCTCCCTCTCTCTCTGTCTCCTCTTTCTCCATGCATTTCAAAAGCATGCAGCTGTCCAGTATACCTTCTCTGGATGTTTCCAAACCCATTTCATCAAGTAACCCCTAGCCCCCTCGGCACATCAACATCATGGGGAATTCTGGCAGAGAACACTCCTCTTGTGTATCAGCTGCTATTTCTCAGTCAAGTAAATCTACCACCTTGGACTCCTCTGAACCCACCACCTTCCCCCTTTCCTGAGCACTTGCTTGTCCTTTTTACTTGATTGTTTTAAATTAACTTTATTGATTGGATAGAGACAGCCACAGATCAAGAGAAAAAGAGAGATAGAGAGACACTGCTTCACCACTCACAAAGCTTCCCATGCAGGTGGGAAGCAGGGCTTGAACTAGGGTCCTTGTGCATTGCAACATGTGCACTTAACCAGGTATGCCACCACCTGGCCCCCATTGCTTTGTAAATTAATATTTAAGACTTTCAGAAAGAGGGAATCGGGCTGTAGTGCAGCGGGTTAAACGCAGGTGGCACAAAGCACAAGGACCGGCATAAGGATCCCGGTTCGAACCCCGGCTCCCCACCTGCAGGGGAGTCGCTTCACAGGCGGTGAAGCAGGTCTGCAGGTGTCTGTCTTTCTCTCCTCCTCTCTGTCTTCCCCTCCTCTCTCCATTTCTCTCTGTCCTATCCAACAACGGCAACAACAATAATAACTACAACAATAAAACAACAAGGGCAACAAAAGGGAATAAATAAATAAAATAAATATTAAAAAAATTAAAAAAAAGACTTTCAGAAAGAGACTACCCTGAAGGATAAAGCTCTAGATGGATCTGTGAGTCCACTGCCCACGTGCAGAGTGTGTCAACATCACTCTGGGCCTCTTCTGGGACCCTCCGGTGCACCAGCTTGTCTTAAGGAAGGCCAGTGCATGCAGGTGTACAATAAAAGTCCGTATTAAAATTCTTTTCATTAATGATTTAATAATGATTAACAAGATTGTAAGACAATGGGGATGCAATTTGACACAGTTCCCACCACCAGAGTTCCATGTCCCATTCCCTCCATTGAAACCTTCCCTGTTCTTTATCCCTCTGGGAGTCTGGACCCAAATTCTTTATGAGGAGCAGAAGGTGGGAGTTCTGGCTTCTGTAACTGCTTCTCCGCTGGACATGGGTGTTGGCAGGTGGATCCACACCCCAAGTCTGTCTCTGTCTTTCCTTAGTGTGCGGGGCTCTGGAGAGGGGAGGTTCCAGGACACATGGGTGAGGGCGTCTGCCCAGGGAAGTCAGGCTGGCATCATGGTAGCGTATGCAAGTTGGTGGCTGACTAGGTGTAAGATATAAAGCAGGACAAAGTGTTTAATAAACAGGAACCCAAAGGTAGAAATAGAGCAGATAAAACTAGGTGTCTTCGTGTGAAGCCCCCTATTTAGTGCTGTGTGCCTCTCCGTCCAGCTGGGGTGGCCCTTTCCCAGGCCTCTTCTTTCTTCCGTGTTTCTCTCTTAAACACTCCTGCTCCCTGAACCCCCTCCTCACGCACCCCGGCCCTCCCCTGCTCTGTGCACCCCCTCCTCGCGTACCCGGCCCTCCCCTGCTCTGTGCACCCCGCCCCTCCTGCTCCATGCACCCCCGGGGTCCTCTCGCACCCCGCCTCTGCTCGTGCTCCCTGCACCCCGCCGCTCCTGCTCTGTGCACCCCACTCTTAGCCCGCCCCAGGTGTCGGGACTCAGGTGCAGCAGGTTCATTTCCACAATCGCCTGGACTCCTGTCCCTCCTTCCCTCCCCGCCTACAGCCCCAGGGCCTGAGCCCAGCTCAGGAGAGAGGGGGGCTGGGGTGCAGCATGTCCAGTCCCCAGGGCGACAGGCATCTGACCTCCCCGTCTGTCCTGGACCCGGCGCCCTCATCTGTAACCAGTGTGCTCCCGGATGGAGCAGCCTGGTGAGTTTGCTGCAGGCTGGAGGCAAACTTTGCTGAGGGCCTATTTCTGCCCCATGTGTGAAGGCGGCCATCACGGTGGCAGTGTGGCCGTGGGGTAGAGCCGCTGAGGCCGGCCTACCTGCCTGTCCACCGTCAGGCCCCAGCTGTGAGTGATAGAGAACTTCCAGAGTTTCAGCCTCAGAAAATGTGCTTATAATATGCTTGTGGGGTGTGTGTGAGTGTGTGTGAGTGAGTGTGTGTGTGAGTGTGTGTGAGTGTGTGTGTGAGTGTGAGTGTGTGTGTGTGTGTGAGTGAGTGTGTGAGTGTGTGTATGTGAGTGAGTGTGTGAGTGAGTGTGTGTGTGAGTGTGTGTGTGTGTGTAAGTGTGAGTGTGTGAGTGTGTGAGTGTGTGAGTGAGTGTGTGAGTGTGTGTGTGAGTGAGTGTGTGTGAGTGAGTGTGTGAGTGAGTGTGTGTGAGAGTGTGTGTGTGTAAGTGTGAGTGTGTGTGAGAGTGTGTGAGTGTGTGAGTGAGTGTGTGTGTGTAAGTGTGTGAGTGTGTGAGTGTGTGTGTGTGAGTGTGTGTGTGTGAGTGTGTGAGTGTGTGTGTGTGTGTGTGTGTGTGTGTGTGTGTGTGTGTGTGTGTGTGTGAAGGCCTCAGCACAGAGCAGAATAACTGAGAACAGGGCTAAGGATATGTAGAAAGGCTGAGGGTGTCAGGGTCTGAGATGGTGCAGGTGGTGAGTGCTGGCTGCCTTCCCTGGGGGTGCTCCTGAGGGCCGAATAGAGACATGGAGGATCAGACTGAACTTTCCCGAAAAGGCCCCAACTCAGAGCAGAGGGCCAAGAAAGCGTGCGTTATGTTTAGGCTGAACTTTCCCAGACAGCTCTGCTGGAAAGATTACAGTAACTGCCCAGGGTCCGCGTGCCAGAGGGTCCAGGTTCAGCCCTGCCCCCCCACAGGTGCCGCAGGGTGGTCTGGCTTCTGTCTCTCGTGTCTCTCTGTAAGAGACTGGTCTTTGCAGCTAAGCGCCAGACTGTGCCCCCAAACAGATGCGCCTGAGAGGCGAGGCTGCTCTCTGCTTTTCCTTCCCTGCGGCTCTGAGTCTGGAGTCAGGCACAAGCTGGGCTGTGCCGTGTTGCTCAAGGCACACTTGGCCCGTGTTCATTTTGTCATTTAAATTTTTTATGAAATAGCGATTGATAAGATTGTAAGTTAAAAGGGGTATATATTAACACCTTTCCCACCACTAAAGGTCTGAGTCCCCACCCCCTTATAGTGGGGCTGGAAATCTCCCCCGCATCCCAACCACCCTGCCCCCCCCCCAAGTTCTTTACTTTGCTGCAATACTCCAAACCCAGTCAAATTCTGTTTTGTGTATCCCTTTCTGGTCTTCTTTCTCAATTTCTGGTTAGAGCGGGACTATCCTTTATTCATCCTTCTCTTGCTGGCTTTTCTCACTTTAACACAGTTCCTTCAAGCTCCATCCAAGATAGATCAAAGAAGGTGGATTCCTTATTCTTAATAGCTGAGTAGTATTCCATTGTGTATCTAGACCACAACTTGCTCAGCCACTCATCTGTTGTCGGTCAGCTGGGTTGTTTCCAGGTTTTGGCTGTGACACATTGTGCTGCTGTGAACATAGGTGTCCACAGGTCTCTCTGGATGGGTGTGTATAGTTCTGTAGGATCTATCCCCAGGAGAAGAATTGCAGGGTCACAGGGTAGGTCCATTTCTCTCCTTCTGGAGTCTCCTGACTGCTCTCCACAGGGGTTGGACCCACTGACATTCCCACCAGCAGTGCAGGAGGGTCCTTTGTCCCCACAACCTCTCCAGTATTTTTTGCTGCTACCTTTTCTGATGTGTGACATTCTCACAGGGGTGAGGTGGTATCTCATTGATGTTTTTATTTGCTTTTCTCTGACAATCACTTTTAAAATATTTTTGATGGAGACAAAAATCTTTATTGCAGACACTACAGCACATTTAGCAAATATTTCAAAACAAATTTGTAAGCATGATACATTTTTCTTCTTCACCACGGCACTGCTCAGCCCTGCCTTATGGTGCTGCTGAGAACTGCACCTGGGATGCCAGAGTCCCCGGCAAGTTAAGTCTTTTTGCAGAACCATCATTCTGTCTCCAGAGCCAAATCCTTCCCTTTACGACTGGCAGCACAACTAGAAGCAGCACTAGTTCATTTTTTATTTTTATTTTTAAATTTTTTTACCAGAGTCCTGCTCGACTCTGGCTGTTGGTAGTGTGGAGGATTGAACCTGGGACTTCAGAGCCTTAGGCTTGGGAGTCTGTTTGCATAACCATTACGTTATCTTCCCTACCATTACATTAATTCAACATCCTTATACTTTGACCACATCACACATGAGTCCACAGGACAAAGCAAGTGATGGTTTAAAGCCACATTAGCAGATAAACTCCATTGAATGAGCTGTCTGTTTGAGGAGTCACGGTTTGTTCTGGATAATCTATCCTCTTTCTCTCTCTCTCTCTCTCTCTCTCTCTCTCTCCCCCTCTCTCTCTCTTTATTAGGGTGTATTTCTGTGAGAGTGGGAGAGAACCAGAGCATCAGTCTGCTCCTAGTGGTAGAGGGATTGAACTCAGGACCTGTTGCTTTTTTTAAATAATTCACTTAAAATTTTTTTTCATATTTATTTATTTATTTCCTTTTGTTGCCCTAGTTGTTTTGTTGTTATAGTTATTGTTGTTGTTGTAATTGATGTTGTCACTGGTAGATAGGACAGAGAGATGGAGAGAGGAGGGGAAGACAGAGAGGGGGAGAGAAAGACAGACACCTGCAGACCTGCTTCACCGCCTGTGAAGCGACTCCCCTGCAGGTGGGGAGCCGGGGGCTCAAACCGGGATCCTTCCATTGGTCCTTGTGCTTTGTGCCACCTGCACTTAACCCTCTGCGCTACCGCCCGACTTCCAACCTGTTGCTTTTTAATTTTTATTGTATATATAGAAAGAGGAATGGAGAGGGGAGGGGAAGATAGAGAGGGAGAGAGACAGAGACAGAGAGACTCCTGCAGCCCTGCTTCACCACTTGTGAAGCTTTCCCCCTGCAGCTGGGAACTGGAGCTTGAACCAGGGTCCTTGTGCGCTGTAATGTGTGTGCTTCGCACCTGTTGCTTTTCAATTCAGTTCTCTTGCCACTGTGGTAACATCAGGAACACAGAGCTATTCTTTTTGATATTCTCAATTTCCAGGATGGGGGGGAAAAAAGAAAAAACATTTTAGAGTGGGGAGAGAGCATAATGATTGTGCATAAAGACTCATGCTTGAGGCTTGAGACCCCAGGTTCAATTCCCAGCACCTCCACTAGCCGGCGCTGATAGGGCTGTGGACAAACAGACACCACAGCCCCCCTCTAGACACACATTTTCCCACACAGGCCAGAGATTTCTGCATTATTGTACTCCAGAAACAACTTATAGCAAGACCCAAATAGCATACCCGCACACTTAGTGTTACAACTGTGACTCAAACAGGGGGTGGGTTTCACTTCTGCGCTAGTCCTTTCAAGGAGGAATTCCTGCACTCAACACAGGACAGGACACAAATGTGCGTCAGGCCAGGAAGGGCGGGAAGCCAGCTAAGCACCTCACCTGGGCAAGTGCTGACCACACTGGTGATCTGAATCCCTGGCTGGTCTATTTCTTTGCACAAGAGTCCCAGTCTGTATCCAATAATATTTTCTAAAGGTGACACTGGTTCACAATGGATTTTCTGCCGAGGTGCAATCTGCTCCGTGTCCACAAGGCGGCGACCTAACCCCGCAGTCCCTGCTGTCTGCTACCCCCTCCCTCAGCCCCCTCCTTCCTGCTCAGCTGCTCTCTGTTCTGGGCTGATGCCACCAATGGCCTGGGGTGATTTCCCACCTGCCTTCATCCTAGAACAGTGGCGAGTGTCAGGAGAACTGCGGCATCCGCAGAGCCCAGGGTCCGCGTGCCTGAGGGTCCAGCTTCAGCCCTGCCCCCTCCCCACAGGTGCTGCAGGTTGGTCTGGCTTCTCTCTGTCTCTTATGTCTCTTTTTCTCTCCTGTCTCTCTGTCTCTCCTGTCTCTCCCATCTCTGTCTCCACCTGAATCAGGAGCAGACTCTTCAGTCAAGGGAGAGAGACCAGGGGCTCAGTGTAGGAAGCAGCAGGGGAGGTGCTGGGTCAGTTGAGCTGGGAACAAGTGTCCTTGGTGAAGGTCTTCCCGGGCCCCCACTCAGCCTCTCTCTTGACCTTCAGAGGTGCGGGTGGTGCCCTGGGGGGCAGGGGCTGGATACCCAGCTTTGAATCTGAGGTTCTAGAGGGACTCTTCTCCAGGGGCCTGAGCACTGCACATATCTGGCTTGAGGAAGAATTGGTAGGTCACCTTCAAATGATAGCCCCTGCTGTTTTAATGATGACACTGAGGAACATTCCCCTCCAGCAAGGCCCCTGGGCTTTGGATCGGCGTGGGCTTTGTGGCCACAGCAAGGTGCTGCCCCAAATGTGGGCCGAATGCCCATGAGGACTCTGCTCCCTGCTCATCTTGTCTCCCGAGTCTGCACTTAGTCACAAGGTGTGGTGTGCTGTGTTCTTGAAGTCAACATTTTGCACGCTGAGCCTGTGTTCATTTTATCTTTTAATTTATTTATTTTTCTGTGGGTTTTTTGTTTTGTTTTGTTTTTTACCAGAGCACTGTTCAGCTCTGGTTTATGGTGGTGCAAGGGGATTGAACCTGGGACTTGGAGCCTCAGACATAAGAATCCGTTTGCATAACCATTATGCTATCTTCCCTCCACCCTATTTTTATCTTTATTTATTGATTGGATAGAGACAGTCAGAAATCGAGAGGGAAGGGAGTGACGGAGAGGGAGAGAGACAGAGAGACACTGCAGCCCTGCTTCACCACTTGTGAAGCTTTCCCCCTGCAGGTGGGGACTGAGGGCTCAAACCTGGGTCCTGGCACATGGTAATATCTGTCTTCAACCATGCACACCAGCACCTGACCCCTTATCTTTTAATTTTTTATGAAGACAAACATCTTTATTGGAGATACTTCAACACTTTTGGCAAAATTTTCAGGACAGGTTTATTATTTAATAGTTTTTTTTACCAGGACACTGCTGAGCTCTGTCAGACGGTGGTGCTGGGGATTGAACCTGAGACATCAGAGCCTCAGGCATGAAAGTCTCTCGTATAACCATTACGCTGTCTCCCTGATCAATGCTTCTCCTTTCTTCAGTTCCCTCCTTTCACATTTCATTGGTCTACTTCATTTTAAATAAAAGTGAGACAGGGGAGATAGCAAGGGGGACAGACAGGGAGACACCTGCAGCCCAGCCTCGCCACTCATGAAGCTCCCCCTTGCAGGTGGAGGCTGGGGGCTTGAACCTGGGTCCTTGAGCATGGTAACATGTGCACTCAATCCAATCTGCCAGCACCCAGCTCCACCCCCTCCACTAGACAGTGCTGGTCGTGGGTGAAGGGATGGGATTTGGGAATGCTGTTTTTCAGCTGTCAGCATTTGAAGAGAGAACAGACAAAGAACATAGCCCGACTCAACGTGCTGTCAGGACCCTTGTGTTTCTGGCCCATGGCAGATGCCCAGCATGATGAGACAAGTGCCAGTTTACGGCAACGTGAGCAGAGAAACTCGTTCAGTGTAAGTTCTGCTTGATGGGTCACACGTGCTGTAGGTCATATATATGCTCTTTGATAGGATTCATTGACTGACTGATTCCCTTCAGAGCATCAGAGTGGTGCATGTGGTGACATCAGAACTCTGTGGCTTTCAGCCTAATACCCCTGTCACTGCACCACAAGCAGATTCGTACATGTGCTGTTTTTTATTTTCCTGGTACCCAGGATGAAAAACAAAATAAAACAACTCTAAGTCATCCGGGAGGTGGCACAGTGGATAAAGCATTGGACTCTCAAGCGTGAGGGCCCGAGTTCAGTTCCTGGATCACATGGACCAGAGTGATGTCTGGTTCTTTCCTTTTCTCTTCCTGTCTTTCTCAGGAATAAATAAATAGATAGATACAATCTTTAAATTTAAATGTCAAGTAAGGAGGGAGCTTCTTTGCATGTCTCTAGGCCATGAATGCTTTGTGGCACCAAATAATCAGATTACATCCAAATTCAGTTTAATTTTTTCTCAAAGCAATGTATCTGTTTCATTTTCTGTATTTTTTAAAAAGTATTTCATTTATATTTAAGAGCGAGAAAGAGGCAGACCAGAGCCCTGCTGAGCTCTGGCTCATGGTGGCGCTGGGTTGAATCTGGGACCTCACACTCTCAGACACAAAGGTCTTTTTATGCAGAACCTCTCCAGCTCTGTGTCGACTTCTTTAGAAAGGTATTTGTGTATTTCACATAGGGGTAGAGAGAGCTCAAGCCTCAGCCAGGCCTAGGAGGTGTGAGGCTCAAACCCGGAACCTCGCATGGGCAAGCCTTGATCCCACCAGTGATGTTCCTCCCTGGCGGCTCTATTTCATTCCAGAGAGTCGACATGTCTATTGGATGCACGGCTGCCTTTAGGTTCAGGAAGTCTTGTCTGCCGAGGTGCGTTCTGCTCCGTGTCCACAAGGCGACGACATAACCCCACAGTCTCTGCTGTCTGCGTGCCGCACCACCATAAACCAGAGCTGAGCAGTGCTCTGTTCTCACTCTGTATCCCTCTCATTCAAATAAAGTAAACAACTTCTTGACAAATAAAAAAAGAACCTGGGAATGGACGGGGGTGAGCTGGTCCAGAAAGATGCTCACTGGGCAAGGCACCTGTGTCGCAGGGTGCTTATCCAGGCCGGGGCCCTGGTCCCACCAGGAGAGCTGCTGTGGCCGCACAGGAAGCCTGGGGGTCGTGCTGTCTTCTCCCCTGGCATAATAGGGGTCTGGAGACGTGAAGTCATTCATGCGTGAGACCTCAGCTCCAGAAACATTAACATTCCATATAAAAGAAGTTGAGGCGGGGATGTTCGCATGTACAGAGGAGGGCCAGGAAAGAGCCCACACAGAGCAGCCCCCCCCCCCCGACTGGAGCAAGGAGCCCAGGGGAGGGGGCTGCAGGACACGCTGCCCATTGCAGAGCAGGCGGGAGGGCGCTGTCGGCAGGTGACGGGTGCTGCTCGCCTGGGGGTGTCGGGGGTGTTAGGGAGCAGTGGTTCTTCCCCCACGTTGGAAGGAGAATTCCCACACGTGGGCAAGGAGATAGCTCCCTTGGGTAGTGCGCTGCTCTGCCATGTCTGCAACCCAGGTTCGTGGAAGCTTTGGTGCCGGCGCCACTTTCATGCTCTCCTTTCTTTCCTCTGGGTTGCTTCCAGGTTTTGGCTATTATAAATTGTGCTGCCAAGAACATATGTGTACACAGATCTTTTTGGATGGGTGTGTTGGATTCCTTAGGATCTATCCCCAGGAGAGGAATTGCAGGGTCATAGGGTAGGTCCATTTCTAGCCTTCTGAGAGTTCTCCAGACTGTTCTCCACAGAGGTTGGACCCATTGACATTCCCACCAGCAGTGCAGGAGGGTTCCTTTGACCCCACACCCTCTCCAGCATTTGTTGCTGCTGCCTTTTCTGATGTATGACATTCTCACAGGTGTGAAGTGATATCTCATTGTTGTCTTTATTTGCATTTCTCTCACAATCAAAGACTTGGAGCATTTTTTTCCGTGTGTTTCTCGGCCTTTTGGATCTCTTCGGTGGTGAATATTCTGTCCATGTCCTCTCCCCATTTTTGGATGGGGTCATTTGTTTTCTTGTTCTTGAGTTTGGCAAGCTCTTTATATATTTTGGTTATTCAACTCTTGTCTGATGTATGACATATAAAGATCTTCTCCCATTCTGTGAGGGGTCTCTTGGTTTGGGTAGTGGTTTCTTATGCCTGGCAGAAGCTTTTTAATTTGATGTAGTCCCATAGGTTTATACTTGCCTTAGTCTTCTTTGTAATTGGATTTGTTTCATTGATGTCTTTAAAATTTATGTGGAAAAGAGTTCTGCCAATATTTTCTTCTAAGTATTTGATAGTTTCTGGTCTAACATCCAAGTCCTTGATCCACTTGGAATTTACTTTTGTACTTGGTGAAATATAGTGGTTCAGCTTCATTCTTCTGCATGTTTCAACCCATTTTTTCCAACACCATTTGTTGAAGAGACTCTGCTTTCCGCACTTAATAGTCTGGGCACCTTTGTCAAAGATGAGATGCCTAGAGGCGTGGGGCTGCCCATTCTTTATGGATGCTCAGTATCAGTCCAGACTCCAGAGCTCCCCAAAGAATAGAGAAGCTTCCAGTGCAGGGAATGGGATACGAAACTCTGGTGTGTGGAATAGTAGCCCTGTTACCTTACAATATTGTTAATCATTAGTAAATCACTCATCAATTTTCTTTAAAAAAAAATAGTTTCTTGGGAGTCGGGAGGTAGTGCACTGGGTTAAGCGCAGGTGGCACAAAGCACAAGGACCGGCGTAAGGATCCCGATTCGAGCCCCCGGCTCCCCACCTGCAGGGGAGCCGCTTCACAGGCGGTTAAGCAGGTCTGCAGGTGTCTGTCTTTCTCTCCCCCTCTCTGTCTTCCCCTCCTCTCTCCATTTCTCTCTGTCCTATACAACGATGACAACATCAATAATAACAACAATAATAACTACAACAACAATGAAAAACAAGGGCAGCAAAAGGGAAAATAAATAAATAAATATATATATATATAAAGTTTCTTGCCTAGTATCTAGATCTCTGCTCCATTCTGACCTGACTTTGGTGCGTGGAGTGAGCCGATGATGTGGCTTTATTTCCTCCATGAGGCTGCCCAGCTGTCCCAGCGCCTTTGGTGACTGGCTCTTCCTTCCCCCATTGGAATGGCTTTGGCCCCTCGGTCACATAGCAGCTGATTCCGTATGTGTATGTTCAGTTCTGGGCTTCCAGCTCTGTTCCATTGATCCTGGGGCCCGTTTCTACTCCAGTATTGTGCTGTTTTAACTACTATTTCTTTGTAATATAAACTGAAGTTGGGGAACATGATACCTCTGTTTTATCCTTTTTTGTCAAAAGTGCTTTGGCTATTTTTTGTTTGGTTGTATTTGGTGTGGCTTCACACAGATTTTTTTTTTAACAAGTTTGATTTACTTGAAAAATGCCACTGAGGTCGTGACAGGATTGCATACAATTGTTAATTGCTTTTGTTAGAATGGCCATTCTAGTAATGTTTAATCTTCCAATATAGGAACAAGGAATGTCCTTCCATTTCTATGACTATTTCTGTTTTTTCTTTTTATCAATGTCCTATATTTTTCCTTGTAAATATTTTTACCTCCTTTGTGAGGTTCACTTTGAGGTATTACATTTTTGTTTGATTGATTGTAAATGGGATTAAGTTCTTCAATTCCTTTCCTCTACCTCATAATTTATATATAGAAATGCTACAGATTTGTGGGTGTTGATTTTGTATCGTGCTACTTTACTGAATCTACTAGTTGTTTCCAGTAATTTTGTTTGTTTACTAACGTCTTTGTTATCAGCAAATAATGTTAGTTAATGTTGTTTGTTACCTTTCCAATCTTTATAGCACTGATGTCTCCTTGTCTGTTCGCAGTGAGAGGACCTTCAGGGCAATGTTGAATAACAGTGGTGATGGAAGACATCCTCTGTGGCTCCAGATTTTTTGGGGGAAAGCTTTCAGTTTTTCCCTGTCGAGGGTGATGTTAGTGATGGGTTTCCTATAGACGGACGTTCTAATGCTGAGGAATTGTCCTTCAGTTCCTGCATCTGGAGCGTCTTTATCATAAATGGATGTTGGCTTTTGTCATATTCATTTTCTGCATCAGTTCATATGCTCACGTGGTTTTTATCTTTCTTTTTCCTGGCATGGTGGGCTCCACTGATTTTCGAATGTTGAACCATCCTTGTTTCCATGGATGAACCCCAGCTGATCTTGGTGAATTATTCGCTTATATATTGTTGAATTCAATTTGCCAAGATTTTAATGAGATTTTTTTTTCATCAATGTTCATCCAAGAGATAGGTCTGTAGTTTTCTTTGTTGATAGATCTTTTCCTGTTTTATGGATTAATATGATGTTAGTCTCATAGAATGTGTCTGGAAACAGTTTCCTCTCTCCAATTCTCTGAAACAATTTGAGGACAATTGTATTAGTTCTTTGAAAGTCTTATAGAATTCATTTTCGAAAATATCTGGACCTGGACTTTTAGTTACTTATATATTTTTCTATTACTATTATTTAATTTATTTTCCCTTTTGTTGCCCTTGTTTTTTATTGTTGTCGTAGTTATTGTTGTTGTTATTGATGTCGTCATTGTTAGATAGGACAGAGAGAAATGGAGAGAGGAGGGAAAGACAGAGAGGGGGAGAGAAAGACAGACACCTGCAGACCTGCTTCACCACCTGTGAAGCGACTCCCCTGCAGGTGGGGAGCTGGGGCTCGAACCAGGATCCTTATGCCGGTCCCTGCGCTTCACGCCAGGTGTGCTTAACCCCACTCCCAACTCTTATTTTTGATTGTCGGTTCAGTTTCTGTGTTAGAGATTGGCTTGCTTGTTTAGGCTGTCAGCTTCCTCTTAGGTTAAGCTTGGCAGGTGGTATGACTGTAGAAGTTCATCCTTTTCATCGAGATTGTCGAATTTATTTGAACAGATGGGCTCACAGTGGCCTTGTGCGATCTTTGAATCTCCCCACCTTCCATTGTGGTTTCACCTCTCTCACTCCTGACTGCTTTTCTCAAAACTTTTTTCTCTCTCTTCCTCTCCTATTTTAATTTTTTTTGAGAAGTCTAGCCCATTGGTTTATTTTATTTGTCCTTTTGAAGAAACAACTCTTGGTTTCATGAATCCTTTGATTCAGCTTGCTGGTTTCTATTTCATTAATTTCCGCTCTGATTTTAGTTCCCTTCTCATGTTGGCTTCTGGACCTCTGCTGCTTCTTTCCTAGTTGGCTCGCTGGCAGTCTTGTAACCCAGCAGTGTTAGCATTTGGTTTCCAGCTATTCTTATTCTTACTGTCGCCATTGTCATTGTCACCACCACCGTCATATTCTGGCACTGCTAGCTGTGGCCCACAGGGGTTCCGTGCTGAGAAGTGAACTCAGAGCCTTAGGCATAAGAGTGCTTTGCATCACAAACAAGTGATCTTCCTGGCCCCACAGCAAGGGATGGTGCTCTGGAGTCTCTACCAGTCTCTTAAAATGAAGAAGCCGCCTGGGAGCAGTGAGACTGTGCATGTTTGAGGCCCCAACTCTATGAAAAGAGGAGAAGAGGAGAGGGGAGGGGAGGGGAGGGAGGGGAGGGGAGGAGAGGGGAGAGGAGGGAAGGGGAGGGGAGAGGAGGGGAGGGGAGAGAAATCATCATGATGAGGGTCCACTGGGCTTTGACTAAATAAGGTGTCGGTGACATTGGGGAGCAGTTTAGCCCGATGACTGTTCCCTCCGTGTATATGATTTAAATAAAATACAACCAGAAGGCAGCACAGTGGGCGGGGTGTTGTATTCTCAAGAATTAGAGTTCAACCCCCAAAATGATGCTTTGGAATTTTCTTCTTTCCTTTAGCAGTAAATAAATAAATGAAAACACACACACTAATTTAAAAATGCCAGGGTAGGGGAGATGGCATAGTGGTTCTGTACAACAACATTCATGCCCGAGACTCCAAAGCCCCAGCACCACTGTAAGCCAGAGCTGAGCAGTGCTCTGGTTGAAGAAGAAAAAGATAAAAAAGAAAGCGTCTTTGGGACTGTTGGCAAGCTCAGCTGGGAGGGCACCTGCTTTGTCCCGCATGAGGCCTGGGTTTGAGCCCCGACACAGCAGATGGGAGCATCAGGGCACGGGGTAGATCTCATGCTGTGCAAGCTCCCCCCTCTCTTTCTGTTTGGAAAAATTTGACCCGTGGTGGTGAAACCTTGGCAATGAAGAAGCAAAGAACAAAACAGACAGAACACCCATTATCTGCCCTCCTGGTTGTTTTCCTGGCCTCCACCCACCTCTGGCCTCACCGGCCTGAGTTCAGTTTTCGCTCTCTCGCCCTCCGGTTGTCCTGTGGGCTGAGTCAGAACTCTGCCCACAGGAGCGGGTGTCTCCTGCCGCCACTCCAAGTAAGCGGATCCTTTCGCCGGAGAACTGGAGGGGCAGAGCCCAGCTCGTGCTCTCAGCGCGGGTCCGGGTGGTGCCTCCCTCTGCGGCCGCTGTGTGTCGTTTGTAGAGTGGGGCAGTTATGGGTGCTCTGCTGGGCCTTGCAGGTGGGAGTCAGGCTGGAGCAGCCCAGGCTGGGGTGTGCGTGTGTGCGTGCATGTGTGTGCGTGTGTGTGCGTGTGCATGTGTGTGCGTGCGTGTGTACGCGTGTGTGCACGCCTGTGTGTGCGTGTGTGCATGTGCGTGTGTGCATGTGTGTGCGCATTAGTGTGCGCATTAGTGTGTGCATGTGTGTATGCATGTGTGTGCGCGTGTGTGCATGTGTGTGCGTGTGCGTGTGTACGCGTGTGTGCATGTGTGTGCGCATTAGTGTGCGCATTAGTGTGTGCATGTGTGCATGCATGTGTGCGCGCGTGTGCGCATGTGTGTGCATGTGTGTGCATTAGTGTGTGCATGTGTGTGCACTTGTGTGTGCATGTGTGTGCATGTGTGTGCATGTGTGCGTGTGCGCGTGTGCGTGCACATTAGTGTGTGCGCATGTGTGTGCATGTGTGCGCGTGCGTGCGTGTACAGTCCTGCTATTGCTTTTTTTCCCCAGACTTTGTTTCCCCCTCCTCCTCTCCCCTCTCCACTGCTCACTTCCTTTCCTGTCCCATCCCTTTTCTTTTTCCTTCCTTCCTACCATCCTTCCTTCCTTCCTGAAAGGGCTTTGTGTCTGTGTGACTCCACTGCTCCTGGTGGACTTGTTTTCTTTCTTTTCTTCCTGATAGAGAGAGAGAGAGAGAGACAGAGGGAGAGGACAGACACCACAGCACGGACTCAGTACGTGTGAAGCTTCTCCTTTGAACGGTGCTCCCCTGTGATGGCCGGGGATTCAGACCTGAGTTCTCGCACATGCTGAACTGTGTTCACTACCAAGGGAGCCACTTCCTGGTCCTGCTCCATTTTTTAAAATAAATTATTTATTGAGGAGAGAGAGAACTGAGAGACCAGTACCTTCTCTGGCATATGCGGTGCTGGGGATGGAACTCAGGATCCCAGCTCACAAGTCTTATGTTCCACCCTCTGTGCCACCTTCTGGCTTCCAGGCTACTGGTTTGATCCCCAGCACCACCCACTAGGATGATGCTGTGGATTCTCATGGAATGTGTGCGAGCTCGATCTAGTTCATGCGAAATAAGTAAAAAGTACAGGTTTCAGAATGCTTTAGACTGGACTGAGAAGATAGCTCACTGGACAGTAAACCCGCTTTATCTACACTTGACCCCTTGACCCAGGGCCCAGCTCTGCCCCCATTGCACTGGGGGGGCTTTGTTGCTAGGATGCACCTCTCTCTCTCTGTGTGTCCCTCAGCACTAGGGCTATTGACGGCGTTTTCTGCCTGCACAATGAATCCACCTTTCCCTATGATCATTTCTTCTCTTCTTTTTCCCTTTCTTTGTTGTTAGAGAGAATTTGAAAGGGAAGGGAGGATAGAGAGGGAGAGAGAAAAAACAGACACCTGCAGCACTGCTTCACCGCTCATGAAGCTTGCCCCCTGCAGGTGGGAACTGGGGACTTGAACCTGGGTCCTTGTGCAAGACAGCATGTGTGCTCTACCAGGTATACCACCGTCAGACCCGTTTCTGTCTCTGGAACAGTGGACTTGGCGTGGGGATGAGATAGATAAATAAATTCATAAATAAATCCCAGGCTCTCTCAGCCCCCCCCCGCGGAAGAATACTTGTAGTTCTTTGCAAAGCCGTCTTTGCATCTGACCCCATCCAGGGCACTTCCTGTGGTGACAGCAGTGTCCTGTAGCCTACGCCGTGCCCTGTGGCAATCATGGGGACACGCAGCTGCTGAGCTCTTGAAAAGTGTTGAGGTGGGCGGTGGGACGGGGGTAGGGCACTAGGTTCTCCCATGTGAGAGGCAGAGCATCGTGCTGTTGTATGACCGGGGTCTTTCTCCTCTTCTGAGAAGCCTGTGGTCTGTATCTGTTCATTTAAAAGCACTTTCTATCCATGTTAAGAGGGAAAGGGCTCCAGAGAAACAGTCAGGCCGAGAAGGGGCAGGGATTGAACCTGGAATCACACATTTAAGACCCGCTCTCCACCACTGAGCCATCTCCCCAGCTTCTATATTATTATTATTATTATTATTATTTTACCTGAACACTGCTCAGCTCTGGCTGATGGTGGCTTGAGGGGTTGAACCTGAGATGTCAGAACCTCAGGCAGGAGAGTCTCTTTGCATCACCATTATGCTGTCTCCCTTTGTCCTCCATTGTTTCTAAGAGCAGTGACACGGATATCTTTGAATATATAGAGCTTACATGGAGCTGAATTCGTCTATTCAGATGCATTCTACAGTGTGTCCACAAGGCGGCAGCAACCACCACAATGCAGAGTGTTTCTAAGTGTTTTGTGGGAAGGAGAGGTCAGGTTTTGTACACAGTACATTTCATTTAAAATTATCTGTTTATTATAGGATAGAAACAGAGAAATTGAGAGGCAAGGGGAGATAGAGAGGGAGAGAGACAAAGAGATACCTGCAGCCCTGCTTCATCACTTGTAAAGCTTTCCCCCTGCAGGTGGGGACCAAGGGCTTGAACCCAGGTCCCTGTGCACTGTAGTGTTTGCATTTAGCCAGGTATGCTGCCCCTCCCCCTCACAGTGCGTTTCTTAGAGATTTTTTAAATGAGGCTCCATGTAAACATATGTATTACCTAAAGAAGACAGGAGAGTCTTTTTCTTATTCAGATGCATTCTTCAGCATGTCCACAAGGTGGCAGAAAAACCACCATCTGGTTGTTTCTAAGCATTCTTTGTAATGCGGCTTTTTGCACAGGGGATTTTAACACGTGAATTGCACAAATTACTCTCAAACCATTGTTTTGTTTTTTCTTTCCCTATGGCATATTGAGTGTCTTGTGTTTAGAATATATTAATTTATATTCGATGAACATCTTTAGTTAGGCACCCGGTAGATTCCACGGATCAAGATTGACTGCTGTTACTCCACGTCTTGTGAAGCTTCCCCCTGTAGGTGGGGACTAGGGCTTGAGGCTGAGTCCTTGCGCTCTGCAGTGTATGTGCTTCACCAGGTGCGCACCGCCTGGCCCCCTCAAGTGAGCTACTTTGCTGACTCCAAGTAACTTTTTAACCCTGCCTGGCTTGCTTTTGTTTTAAAGGTAGAAACCATTACAAAGTAGATGAGGCAGGGCCAAGGCATGGCCTCCGAGCAACCCAGGCAGGTTTAAATCAACTGCCCAAAGCCAAGGTTTAGAACTAACTGGGGTAATTAACACTTCTGAGACTCCCTTGAGTCTACTTTTAAAAAGTTGCATACTTTGAAATTTTATGGTTAAAAAAGTAAGTTGGGAGCTGGGGAGACAGCATGATGGTTCTGCAAATGACTTTCCTTCCTGAGGCTCTGCGGTCCCAGGTCTAATCCCTGCACCACCATCAGCCAGAGCTGAGCAGTGCTCTCTCTCTCTCTTTCTGTATTTTTTTCTCTCTGTATTGCTCTCATTAAAATATTTTAAGAGAGAAAACCACTCTTTAAAAATAAGAGTGGTGATATGTTTTTGTTTACTAGGTTATAAATAACTCTTGCTATTTAAATTGTAAAAATTCATTTTGTTTTTGTTACCTTTACCCTTGTGCTGCTTATGCTATCTTGAAACTATGTGGCATCTTTCTTGACCAAAGAAAACATGCAAGTCGTGTTTGCTCACATGAGGTGTTACTATAGCTCCCCGGTACTTTAATCTGTGAGTGTGAGTGTGTGTGCACATGTACCTGCCAGAGCTTCGTCTTATTCCACTACTGTTTGAACTCTTCTCTTTTTCATTTTGTTTTCTTTATTTTTATCATTTAAAAATATTTATTGATGGAGGATGGAGGAGGAGGAGGAGAAGCAGGAGGAAGAAGGTCGCACCAGAGCATCACTCTGGCACCTGCTGTGCTGGGATCTAAGTCAGCGCCTCAGGCTTGAGGCTCCAGAGCTTCACCCCTGTGCCACCTCCCCAGCCCCACGTTTGTCTGTCGTTTAAGATGAAGCGAGAAACAGAGACGGCCCGAGACTGCACCACCTCACACCGGAAACTGACTCGCCAACACGGTTCTGTCTTCCCTTGATTTTAGCATATTAGACTGGCGGATAACACCGTCTCTGCCTCTCTCAGAGTCCTGCAACAAAGCTGGACTGTATACGGCCATCAAGGCAGCTGACATTGTAGTCTGCTGACAGCAAAGGCTGAAGATGTCCTCACTCGATTGTGTTTTCTCCTGAAACCTCCCAGCCTGCCGGCAGGTCGCTTCAGAGTCATGGAGTGAAGTGTGAGTGAGGGGCTGGAGCATCACGGGCGTGTGCACGACGGCCCCCTGCGTGCCCACCTGGCACCTGGGTGCTGCTCCGTGGGCACAGCCCCACCAGGAGGGAGCTGCTCCATCCGGGCTGCCTCACCTTTATTTCTAGTTAGTTAGTTAGGTAGTTAGTTTATTTATTTAGTTCTGCCACACATCAAGGCGCCCCTTGGTCTGCGGGGCCCCACTGTTCTTGGCTGGACTTATGGCCATGCTAATGGAGAACGTCTCCTAAGTCACTTTCCTGGGGGCAGACGTGCTGATTGGCAGGGCCGTGGCTGCCTCTGGTGTGGCCGATCTGGGGGCGCTCCACACCCTCCCCGGGCTGCGGGTCATCTGGGAATTGCTGGGATCAGCCCGCCCACCAGACCTGATGGGCGGAGCCAGACCTGATGGGCGGGGCCAGACCCTGGTGGGTGGGGCCATACCAGATGGGCGGGGCTAGACCCTGATGGTCTGGGCCAGATCCTGGTGGGCGGGGCCAGACCCTGATGGGTGGGGCCAGACCTGATGGGCGGGGCTAGACCCTGATGGTCCGGGCCAGATCCTGGTGGGCGGGGCCAGATCCCTCACCCGATGGGCGGGGCCAGGTGCTGGTGGGCGGGGCCTGAGTGAGCCGTGTGTGGGCGTGGCCTGCAAGGCTGAGTTTGCGCAGGTGCAGGACTCGGGCTGCTACGGTGGCTCTGCAGCCGCGTCCCACGTCCAGGGCGGGATCTCAGTGCGGCCGCTGCGCTGGGGGAACAGCCTTGAGCAGCGACGGGCCACCCCGGCCCCACGGCAGCCCCCACTGCCGGAAGCGTGGTGAGTCCTCGTGCTGAGGCCGGCCGGGGGCTGGGGGCCCTGGCGTGGGTGCGGAGTCACTGCCCGGGTCAGAGGTCAGGCACGGCGGGAGGGGCGCAGGGCGGCGCCCGGGGTCCTCTGTGTCCCCAAGTCAGAGGGGACGTGGCCGCTGCGAGCCGGGCGCGGAGGCCGTTTCCAGCCCAGCTCCGCCTCTGGCTCCTGCGCCTGCTCAGCGCTGAGCGTGACCGGGACGCGAACCCCCGGCCCCACCGCCATGGAGTGCGAGGCGCCCCGACAGCCCCTTCTCTCGTTACGTTCATCTGCTGGAGAGAGACGGACCGACGGCAAGGCAGCGAGAGAGCGAGGCCCCTGCAGCCCCGCTGCACCTCTTGGAAGCTCCCCTGCAGGTGGGACTGAGGGGCTTGAACCCGGGTTGTCCCCCCCATGCTGTCACGTTTCATCTTTTCTTTTCTTTCTTCCCTCCAGGGTTATTGCTGGGCTCGGGGCCTGCACCATGAATCCACCGCTCCCGGAGGCCACTTTCCCCCTTTTGTTGCCCTTGTTGTTGTGGCCTCGTTGTGGTTATTATTATTATTGCCATTGTTGTTGTCGTTGTTGGACAGGACAGAGAGAAATGGAGAGAGGAGGGGAAGACAGAGAGGGGGAGAGAAAGACAGACACCTGCAGACCTGCTTCGCCGCCCGTGAATCGACTCCCCTGCAGGTGGGGACCGGGGGATCCTCACGCCGGTCCCTGCGCTTTGTGCCACGTGCGCTTAACCCGCTGCCACCGCCCGACCCCCATGTTTCATGTTTTCATAGTTAAATGTCAGTGTGTGGAGTATTTCTTTTTTTTTCCAAAGCTGCATTTCTTTTTTTAAAATTTTGTTATTATCTTTATTTATTGGATAGAGACAGGAATCAAGAGGGAAGGGGTGATAGAGAGGCAGAGAGACAGAGACGCCTGCAGCCCCGCTCCACCACTCAGGAAGCTTCCCCCCTGCAGGTGGGGACCGGGGGCTCGAACCCGGGTCCCTGTGCGCTGTGATGTGAGCGCTCAGCCAGGTGCGCCGGCCCGCAGCCCCCACGTGGAGCATTTCTTTGTCCCCTTGTGGGTCCACGTGTCCCCGCCAGCGGGGCAGAGGAGCCAGGCGGCGCTTCCAGGGCACCGTGCGGCCCGTGTCCTTCCCGCTCCCGGGTCTCCTTCCTTTCACGGCCCATTCGCAGGGGAGGGCAAGACGGAGAAGAGAAGCGGGAGCCGCACCCGCACACGCCCGCACCGCACCGCACCGCGCCGCACCGCACCGCACCGCGCGGGCTGCCGCCAGCAGGAGCCGCTCGGTGCCCGGTGTCCCTGCCCTGCGGGGCCGCACTTCCCGGGCCGCCGGGCTGCTGGCCGAGCCGAGCTGAAGACGCCCTTGGGCCGCAGGGCCGCGCTCTCCCACCGCCCGCGTCCCGGCCTGAGGCCCCTGCGGCGGGCAGGGGGTGGCCTCGGGCGGGGCCCAGAGTTCGATCCCGGCCTCCGCCGAGGCTGCAGGATGCTCGGGTCCGTCTTCTAATAAATCTTCCCCAACGATGCTTCGGACGCACTTTTCCTTCCGTCCAGGCCCCGTGGGCCCCGGCTGGTGGCGGCCGAGCGTCTGCGCGCCTCCCGGGCCGGGCCGGCGGCAGAGCCTCGGCGGGCGGTGCGGTGAAGGCCGGGCGGTGGCGCCACGGACCGAGCGGCGGGCACCGACCTCCGGGGCCCGCGGGCGCCGCCGTGTCCCCAGCCCGGTGAGCCGTCCCGTCCCCTGGCCTCCCGCCCGCCCGCACCGCGGTGGGTTCTCGCCGTCGCCCTTCTCCCGGCGGGGCTGCTGCAGCGGGTCACCCGCAGGAGCCGAGCTGTGTGGTGTGGGGGGCACCGGGCCCGGGGACCCGGTCTTGGGTTCAGCCCTCGGTTGTCACCGCGGGACCGAGTTGCCAGAGTCGGTCTGGGGGGTCCTGGGGGGCCAGTCCCAGGGACTCGCAGGCTTCTCACGTCCCGGGTCCGGGGTTCAGTCCCCGAGTGACCCCGCCACCCAGTGTGTGAAGCGCTTTCAGCTTCTCAGGCCTCAGCCCCCGGCAGCCTGGAGGAGACTCAGGCGGGTCCCGTAGCCCCGCAGAGGCCTCGCCCCTCACGCCCCAGCTCCCGGGACCAGTCAGGCCGGTGCGCTGAGCGTTTTCACATGTGTTTGGGCTTTAGAGACGAGACCTGGCAGAGAGCTAAGTAAGTTAAAAGCCCGCTTAAGGCGGGGGGTGGGGGGTTAGGAGCATTGCTAGTGCTCTCGCCTCTCACGCTCCAGGTCCCGGGATCGGATCCCCGGGACCTGAGTGTTTTCCCGCCTCCCAGGGGAGGTGGCGGTAGGGAGGTCGGTCTGGAGGTAGGGAGGGAAGTCGGGAGGTAGGTGGCGGTAGGGAGGTGGTAGAGAGGATCCCCAAGACACTCAGGCCGGAGGTAGGGAGGTAGGGAGGTAGGGAGGTAGGGAGGTAGGGAGGTAGGGAGGTAGGGAGGTAGGGAGGTAGGGAGGTAGGGAGGTAGGGAGACCTCCCCATAGGATCCCCAAGACACTCAGGCCCCAGGTAGGGAGATAGGGAGGTGGACCCCCCCAGGATCCCCCTAGACACTTAGGACCCCCAGGGAGGTAGGGAGATAGGGAGGTGGACCCCCCCAGGATCCCCCTAGACACTTAGGACCCCCAGATGCTTTTGACACTTGGTCAGGCTTTGCTGCCTGAAGGAGACTTGTAGGCAAAAACCCGCGTAGGGAGGGTGGGAGGGCATATAGGAACATGCTCAGCGCTCCTGCCTCTCACGTCCCAGGTCCCGGGATCGGATCCCCCCAGGAGACAAGTGTTTTTCCTGCTTGTTGGGTCCTGCAGGACGCTTGTAGGCAAAAGTCTGAGTAGGGTGGGAGGGAGGCCCCATAGGAACATTGAGCGTGCTCTCGCCTCTCATGCTCCAGGTCTCAGGATCGGACCCCCAGAAACTTTTTCACACCTGTTTGAGCCATAGGCCCAGCAGCCTGGAGGAGGCGCAAATGGCCTCGGAGGGTGGCGGCTGTCTCAGTAGCCCTGTGGAGGCGACTTACCTCGAGTCCCAGGTCTCCAGTTCAAGCTGCTGCAGGAATTGCACTGACAACACGAAGCAGTTTACTTTTGTCGACGTGTTTTATTTTCATTAACTCTTGTTAAATAAAGACCGAGGGAGGAGGGAGGCCCCTAGAAACCTGTTGTTTAAACCACAGAGAAACTTCCAAACCACTAAACCTCTCCAGGTCTTTGTTTTTCAGGCAGAAACTGCAAGTGTCTGCAGGGCAGCTTGACTCCAGCCTCGTCTGCCATCTGTACTGCTGAGAGCGGCAGGAGGGGACAGGGGCTGAGTGACACGCCAGGAAGCAGAGAGAACATAAAAGTGAGGAAGATCCCAGCCCGGCTGTTCCCTGAGTTCTCGGCAACAAGTGCCGTGAACACAACCACAGTGATTAATGCTTTTAATTTTCAGCCCCCAAGGCAGAAGGACAGGCTGGAACAGGGCAGGAAGCAGGTCCCGGGGTACAGCCCGACCTGTGTCCCGGGCCCTGTGGGATGGGCACCGACTCTCTGACAACCCGGCGTGGCAGCTGGCGCCTGGGTCTTGAGTGCAGCCGAGAGACGGATCTTAGAGCTTTTCTGAGAAGGAAGATAAGGACTCAGGAGCATCTGAGGGGCCAAGAGCAAATTGCAGTCAAGTGTCCCAGGGACCCAGAGGGCTTGTTTGAGTTTTCTGGGTGATGGCAGAAGAATTCTAAACCTGCTGAGACCAAGATTGCCCCGTGGAAAGCCCAGGCCAGCGAGAGACTGCTGACAGCCGCCCCCACCCCCGCCACACGCACACACACAGAGACACACTCACTCACATACACACACACACACACACACACACACAGAGACACAGACACACACAGAGACACAGACACACTAACAGACACACACACACAGACACACAGAGACACACACAGAGACACAGACACACACACAGACACACACACAGAGACACACACACACAGAGACACACACACACACAGACACACTAACACAGACACACACACAGAGACACAGACACACACACAGAGACACAGACACACACAGACACACACACACAGACACACACACACAGAGACACAGACACACTAACAGACACACACAGAGACACAGACACACTAACAGACACACAGACACACAGAGAGACACACACAGAGACACAGACACACACACACGGCAACTTCACCAATTCTGGTTTTGTGACAGAAGAGTTTAAAGGTGCAGGAAACAGCGCACTTGTTGTCCTTTGTGGAGATGCCGCTCCTCTTCCTCCACTGTCTTCCGTCCCGTCCTGTTCGGCGTCTGTTAGGTGTTTTCTCCTCCTTCCCCTCTGGTTAGCAGGGCTTCTCCTCCAGGTGAAATCTATCCAGCTCGCTCGTTTGAAGGTCTTGGTAAACCTTAATCACTTCCCCCGTGAGGCCCAGCTGAGTTACGTGCAGACCGTGCGCTCGGATGCCTCACGGCCATGGGGCCCAGGAGCTGGCACAGTGCTTACAGTGTCGGGCCCTCTAGCATGAGACCAATTCCACAGGTTCCAGAGTGATGTACATGCACTCTCTCTCATTAAAAAAAAAAAATTAAGAATTCCCTACATCTGTGTATGTAAGCGTCACATACCTATCTGCCTACTCGCCTATATCTTACCTGTCAAGATTATTGAAGATTTGAAGATTTGAATGCTGACTTGACAAAGCAAGACACTATTGCAGACAAGGAAATCAAAGAACGCAGAACTCCAGGGTGTGGTGGGCACAGAACTAGTTTCTGCCCTGTGAGGAGGTGAGATGCCCACTGGGTGACGTCAACTCGGCCTCTGAAGGAGGAAGCTTTGGGGCTGTGAGTTCTTCCCCTCTGTCTCTTTCCATCTGAAATAAAAGTCGCCTACTGGGGGAGCCCAGGTGATGGTGGTGAGCTGAGAAAGCGTGAGGCAGCCGGGGAGTTGCAAAACCCTGGCGGCCTGAGCCTGGGGCGGGAGTCTGAGTGTGTCAGCTTTGGGCCTGCTGGGGGGACACTGGACTGTCCCCGCTAACCAGCACGACATGTTCTCAGTGTCCCCAGAGTCCCAGGCAACTGCTCAGAGGCCATCTTTCTGATTTATCCCAGAATGGAAGTTAAAATAAAAGACATTCATTGCTGGGGGCCACAGTGGTGCCCCCGGTTAAGCCTGGGCATTGCTGTGCACAAGGACCACGCAAAGGCCAGGGTTTCAGCCCCCACTCCCTGCCTGCAGAGGGGACACTTCCTGAGCAGTGAAGCAGGTCTGAAGGTGTCTTTCTCTCTCCCTCTCTATATCCCCTGTCCTCTCTCAACTTCTCCCTGTCCTATCCGATAAAATAGGAAAAAAAGGGCCTCCAGGAGCAGTGGGTTCAAGTGCTGGCACTTCTTCTAGCGTTTGCCCTTCTTCCGTAGCCAGTCAACAGGTCAGGTTGAAAGCTGTCAGGAGCTGCTTGTTGCTGGCTTTGAAAGTGACTGGGATCCATGTGGATTCAGTCGGCTAGGAAGGATCGTCAGTTTCCCCACTGAATGGGTACTCACGGGATGCACCACGAGAAGGTCGATCCAATGCATCCCAGTGCTGGCACTGAACCCTAGTGATAACCCTGTAGGCAAAAATAAATGAATCAAAGAATCGATTTGTTGTTACTGCTCTGGTGGTGTGGGGCATTGAACCTGGGACTTCAGAGCCTCAGGCCTGAGAGTGTCTTTGCATCACCATTCTGGTATCTCCCCGTCCCCTTTTCTAGTTTGCATCCACTAGGTGGATTGCTGATGCTCTGTACCAGCACTAGGGATCCAGGGTTGCTGGCGGCTCTCCCCCCAAAATCCCTCCCGTTTGTTCTTTCCCTTTAGTTTAAAGTGCACCGAGAAATTGATAGGAAGGGGAGAGATGGAGGCATGGAGAGAGAGACCCCCGTAGACCTGCCCTGCCTTTCCTCCCACTGCAGGCAGGGAACGGGGCTCTGTCCCTGCTTCTTGTGCACGGAGGTCTGGGAACTCCAGTGGGTTCCTCACAGCCCAGCAGCACAGCAGAGCCGCTCAAATCAATTTGTTTTTGCCTGCAGGGTTCTTGCTGGGGCTCGGTGTCTGCACTACGAATCCACTGCTCCTGGAGGCTATTTTTTTCTCTCCCTTTTGTTGCCCTTGTTGTTTTTATCATTGTAGTGGTTGTTGTTATTCATTTCCTTGTTGGATAGGACAGAGAAATTGAGAGAGAAGGGGAAAACAGAGGGCAGAGGGAGAGAAGATAGACACCTGCAGACCTGCTTCACCACTCGTGAAACTCCCTCTGCAGGGCTAGTTTGCTTGAACCAGGATCCCTATGCTGCCCCTTGTTCTTTGCACCATGTGCACTTAACCCACCAGGCCACCACCCAGCCCCCTCAAGTCGCTTTTTTTCCCCTGGAAGGGGGTTGGAGCAGTGCGGGAGACAGAACGGGACTGACCCATGGCACAGACACGGGGGAGCAAAGGCAGAGCCCAGGACCTTTCTGTCTCTGTGGCCACCCCACCAGGCCAGGGAACCTGGTACCTCAGCTTCGAAAGCCAGGTGCTCTGGCCAGTGAAGCCTGTCTCCTGCCTCTCTCTAGCTCCTGGGAAGGAAGCTCCCAAGAACAGACCCTGGGAACAGACTGCAAACACCCTGCCCAAAGCAACAACTAGTCCAGACCAAGGGGCCAGCCCAGGAGGGGCCCTGCTGTGTTATGTCGCCGCCTTGTGGACACGGAGCAGAATGCACCTTATGGGAGACTAGACCCAACCAAAGGGCTCCCGTTATTTCTCTGAATATTCTCTTCATTTTCCTGACACAGATCCAGGGAGAATAACACACAGAGAAATACCAGGACGCTGTCAGCTCAAGCTAAAGGGGGTGCCAGGGACTGAAACTGGGTTCTTCAAGCTACAGGCATGAAAGTCCTTGACAGAAGAACTCTTTAAGATAGCTTATAAGCAAAAGGTCTTTTAATTTATAATATTTGTAATTTCTTGTATTATTATATTTAGCTATGGGGTGAAAGAAAGTGAGAGGGAGAGAGGGTGAAGATAGAGAGAGAAAGAGAGAGAGAGAATTATGCTATCCAGGAAGCTGTCTCACAGCCAAGGAATTTCTTTTAAAAAATTTTACTTTAGTAGGGCACCAAAGTAAAAACCCAGTGGTGAGGGGTAGGCATGTAGCTTCCTGGGCCAGTGGGGGGTGGGAGTGGGCGGGAGGGATGGGTCACAGTCCTTTGGTGGTGGGAATGGTGTTTATGTACACTCCTAGCAAAATGTAGACATATAAATCAGGAGCTAATTAATATGAGAGGGGGAAATCAATTGTATGTCTCAAAGTTTCTCAAAAGACAAACTGAATCTTTTTAATATATAGGCTATGTATTTGATATGCGGACTCTCTCAAAAGCCTAGACCAAGTAGATTAGAAGCTTCCAATAGCACAGCTATATACAAGATACTGGGTACTGTCCAGCAAACCATAACAAAGGGACTTTTCAAAGTTAACCCAATTAACAAATAATGTGATGATAATATTAACTATTGAGTGTCTTTTTGAACCCTAAGACAGCAGGAACCTCACATCTTCACTATAGAGCCCCTACTTCCCCCAGTCCTGGAACCCTTGGATAGGGCCCACTTTCCCGTATGCATCTCCCAATCCAAACCAAATAACATTGCATCTGCCGATCACAACCTAACCAAAGCAACGATTGCTACCTCAACATGCTTCACCTCAGAATGTATCCAGAGACTTCACGTGTGGAATGACAACCCTTCAGCTTCATTACTCGGGTGAGACCTTTCCTTTAATAGTACACTCTAATTTCATCTCAGGTAGTTCACTTTCCAACAAAGTCCCATAACCTAGATATACACCAGTTTCTGTGAGAGAGAGCTTATGTGCACACGTATCCATAAACTACTGCAAAATATATACCTGAAAGCAGGACTACACTAGAGTTTGCAGTGAGTACCTCCCTAACACTTCCTCTCCACTATTCCAAGCTTGGGATCCATGATTGCTCAACAAATTGTTTGGCTTCATATGTTAACTCTCTTTTCAATCACCAGGTTCCAGATGCCACCAGGATGCTGGCTAGGCTTCCCTGGATTGAAGACCCCACCAATGTGTCCTGGAGCTCAGCTTCCCCAGAGTCACACCTTACAAGGGAAAGAGAGAGGCAGACTGGGGGTATGGACCGACCAGTCAACGCCCATGTTCAGCGGGGAAGCAATTACAGAAGCCAGACCTTCTACCTTCTGCAACCCTCAACAACCCTGGGTCCATGCACCCAGAGGGATAGAGAATGGGAAAGCTACCATGGGAGGGGGTGGGTTATGGGGATTGGGTGTTGGGAATTGTGTAGAGTTGTTCCCCTCCTACCTTATGCTTTTGTTCACTAATCCTTTCTTAAATAAAAAATTAAAAAAAATTTTACTTTATTTTATTATTATTTTGAGTAATGAGACGGATTTAAATAGAAAAAGATGATAACTACTAGGCAGTCACTTTCATCCAAGCTCTCCTTTTTATTTAATATTTTTCTTGTTTTATTTTATTCTGATGTTTAGTAATGAAAGCTAGGGATACAGAGAGAGTGAGATGGGCAGGGTAAAATCATAACGCTGATGCAAAGAGACTCATACCTGGAGTCTCTGGGTCCTGACTCACCATGCTGCAGCACTGAGTGGGCAGATGGTAAAAAAATAAAAAGGGATGAATGAAATAAATAACTCAGAGGGTGAGAGCAGAGCTCTGCTCAGCTCAGACTTATGCCAAAGAGCTGGGGATTCGAGCTGAAGCCTTGAAACCTCAGGTGTGAAAGCTTTTTACTTAACCACTAAGCTAGTTGCCTGGCCCCCAAGGGCTTCTTTCAATAGGAGCCCACAGACTCTTGATTCAGGCCCAGAGTGGAGCAGCCTGCCACATGGCTCAGTGCAGGACAGTGATACTTACACGGGAGGCTCTGGTTCCAGTCCCTGCCCATCCCAGGCCTAACTGCTGTGACCCTGGTCTTGGCTTACTTGGCTAAACACACAAAGCTGTTTTCCCCAGTAAAAAAGAGTGACTTCCTGTGCAGCATGGCAGATGCAAACTCTCCAGATGCCTGGCCAGGGGGAGACTCGCTGCCCCCTCCAGCCCTTGCAGTGGGCGAAGGACTTCGCCTTTCCTGGCAGTTAGTGGTCTCCGAGCCAATGCAATGTCCATCCCTCACTCTCTGATGTTCTTTCAGAATGGCATCGTTTTCAAGATGTTATTTTTTACCTATAACACACCAACAGGGAGTGAGAGAGAGCGAGACAGAGAGAGAGAGAGAGAGAGAGCACTTCTTGCACAGCAAATGTCCGAGGAACTCAGACATCACCCTCCGAGGCCCTGTGCACTGACCCACCTCCCGGGACACCAGAAATCTTTGTGTCAATGTGAGGGGGCAGCTCGGAGCCTTCCTGGGTCAACAGCCCCAAGGGAGTGAAACCCATTGAAGGATTCCTGCTGGTGTGACCTCCTCCCTGACCCCAGACACTGTCCACAGCTTGGAAACTTTGATGTGCTGTCTGCTTGCTGGTCCAGTGCCAGCATTTAAACCTGCCTGGGTTGCCCAGAGGCCAGGCCTTGGCCCAGCCTCATCTACTTTTTATTGTTTCTACCTTTAAAAAAAGAGCAAGGCAGGGAGGGAGTTACAAAGGTTACTTGGGGTCAGTAACAGCTCACCTGAGGGGGCCAGGGGTGGGCGGCACACCCGGCTAAGCACACACACTGAGGGGGGCCAGGGGTGGGCGGCACACCCGGCTAAGCACACACACTGAGGTGCACGGGACCCAGGTCTAAGCCCCTGGCCCCCACCTGCAGCGGGAAAGCCCCATGAGCAGTGAAGCAAGGCTGCAGGTGTCTCTCTGTCTCTTCCCCTCTTTACCACCCCTGCCATCTCAATTTCTGTCTCTACCCAATAATAATAAAAAGTAGTTCACTGGAGAGGTGTGCGGCTCCTACACGTGTGCCGCCCAGGTTCGAGCCTGGCCCCGGCACAGTGAAGGAAGCTTCCATGTTGTGGCCTCGCTCTGCCTGGCTGCCTCTCTTTATCTTTAAAAATTTCACTTCAAGGGAGTCGGGCGGTAGCACAGTGGGTAAAGCTCAGGTGGCACAAAGCACAAGGACCGGCATAAGGATGCTGGTTCGAGCCCCCGGCTCCCCACCTGCAGGGGAGTCGCTTCACAGGCGGTGAAGCAGGTCTGCAGGTGTCTGTCTTTCTCTGTCTTCCCTTCTCACCATTTCTCTCTGTCATATCCAATGATGACAACAACAATAATAACTACAACAACAAAACAACAAAGGCAACAAAAGGGAATAAGAAAATGCCACTTCAGAAAAAGCGAAAGGGCCAGCTTCGGGTCACCCTGCTTCTAGAGCTGTCTGGTTCAAGGTGTGCAAAGCAGCCCAGGCAGCAGGAGCAGATTCTCAGAGCAGCTCAGGCCCTGGCCCTTCCTCACCTGAGGCCCCAGTCTGAAGTATGTCTCACACCTGCCCTCAAATAAAGACATTCTCTCCCGTGTGGAGTCAAGCTCTTTGCATCGGGAATTTCATGCCCAAGAAAGAAAAGTCAGTGGTTTCATCTCTGGTATTAAAACACAAGCAAACTCGGCAAGTGTCTCCACACACAGTCAGAAACAGCAGAGCAAAAGTGCTGATTTTTGAACTGCAGACTTAACTACTTAGTATGCTCTTAGTGATGCTTTTTAAAAACCCACTTTATTGGGAAGGGTTCGTGATCTACACAGTTCAGTCGTTGACACGGTTCTCTCCCTCTTCTCTCAAGCTCCCTCTATCCTATCAAATGAAACATAAAGGAAGAAAGAAAGAAAATGAAAGAAAGAGGAAAAATTATGGCCGGTTGAAGTGGTGATTCATCCTATAGGCATAGAGCCCAGTGGATAATCCAGGTGTCAACAGGAAAGAGAAATAAAGAGAGAATGAAAGAATGAAAGGAAGGAAGGAAGGAAGGAGAGAGAGAACGAATGTGAAAGTTCCTTAAACACCAGTCACTGTATGAGAAGACCTGCCTGAGGGCAGCTGCAGAAGAGGTGGAGCCATGCTGTGGTCTCTCTCTCTCTCTCTCTCCATATATATATATATATATATTCCCTCATCTGCATTCATATCTCCCTGTCTACATTTCTCCCTCACTGGCTCTCACCTCTGAATTAAGAACGAAAAAGTAGTCAGTCATGATCTCTGGAATCGACCAGGTGCCTAACTAAAGAAAATCATGGAAAATAAATAAATCGATAAGTTCTAAACACCAGGTACTCAACACACCATAGGGAAAACCAAAACAGTGGTTTGGAGTGTAATTGTGCAATTAAAATTCACTGTGCAGAAAGCTACATTAGGGCAGGAGTAGACAGCATAATGGTTCTGCGAAGAGAACCTCATGCCTGAGGCTCCAAAGTCCCAGGTTCAATCCCCTGCACCACCATAAGCCAGAGCTGAGCAGTGCTCTGGAGAAAAAAAATCCACTTTATACAGAATGCTTAGAAACTACCAGATTGCGGTGTTTTGCTGCCACCTTGTGGACACACTGAGGAGTGCATCTGAATAGAAAAGTTCAGAACTCTCCACATCTTTGTTAGTTAATAAATATATTTACATGGAACTTCATTTAAAAAAAACTAAAAAAATTTACCATGTACAAAACCTGAGCACTCTTCTACAAAATGCTTAGAAACCCACAAAATGCTTAGAACCAACCTGGTTTGGGGTGTTTTGCTGCCTCCTTGTGGACATGCCATAGAATGCATCTGAATAGACAAATTGAGAAACTCCTGGTGGAGTCCATTGATCTTAGCTACAGCCATCTCTTCATTTAAAAATTATGGGAATCTTGGGAGGTGGCTCAGTGGTGGAGAGCAGGTGCTGAATGTGCGATCCCAGGTTCGATCCCTGCCCTGTCTGCTCTGAAGCCCTTTCCTTCATTACGTGGACAGAGAGTGTTTTCAGTGAGTGGCTACAGGCCTGCTGTGAAGACCAGAGACTTCTCAGGACAAAGACTCTGGGCCCACGGGTGGGAGACAAACACCTGAGCACAGTAGCTTCAGGAGAAGGGCAGCTTTCCTCACGCTTGTGGCTTAATGAAAAGATTAATAAGATGAATCTTAGGGACCCAGCCGGTGGTGCACCAAAATTAAACGCAAATAGTACAAAGCACAAGAACCAGCACAAGGATCCTGGTCTGAGCCCCAGCTCCCCACCTGAAGGGGGAAAGTTCACAAGTGGTGAAGCAGGTCTGCTGCTGTCTCTCTCCCTCTCTTTCTCTCCCCTCTCAATTTCTCTCTGTCTTATCCAAAATATCAGAAAAAAGAGGCCTCCAGGAGAAGTGGATTCATCGTGCAAGAACTCAGCCCGTGATAACGATAACCTTGAAGGCAAAAAAAAAAAAAAAAGATTGATCTTTAAAAAAAAAAGAATTATCTTCAATATTGTAAAACTGTTTAAAATAACCTGGATCATGGTGTTTTTCTGCCCCCTTGAGGACACGCTGCAGAATGCACCTGACTAGAGAGAAACTCACAAACTCCCAAGGTTGTGTTTAAACTTCACGGACTTGCAACATCACATGGAAATAAGAGATGCGCTGGAGAGCTGGGTCCCCGGCCGAGGGCTGGCCTTGAATGGCCGAGGTCCCAGGACCAAGCACCCAGCCACCACATGAGAGCAGATGGCAGGAGGTTCAGGTGTGCCTGCTGTCTCTCCCTCACATCTCTGTCTCTCCATGCATCTCTGTCCACTTCTCTCTATGCCTGAATCACACCCTTTAAGTTAAAAAGAAAGAGCAGGGTGAAGGTAGAAGCATAATGGTTATGCAAGGAGACTCTCATGCCCGAGGCTCCAAAGTCCCAGGTTCAATCCCCCACACCACCAAAAGCCAGAGCTGAGCAATGCTCTGGTAAAAAAAAATTTTAAAGAATAAGAAAGAAAGAAAGAAAGAGCAGTGGATTGGGGTCTGTGGTACCTGCAGATGCCCAACCCCAGAGGCACCCTAAGGACAATGTAAATAATAAATAAATAATTGAAAAAAGACAAATTTAAAGTCAACCCATTCAATACATCACCGGAAAAAAACATTTTCTGAATAACTGGCACAACTCATAATTTAGAATGTGCTGTGCACACAGCCAGGGTCACTTTCAACCCACCAAATGCTTAGAAACAGCCTGGATTGTGGTGTTTGCTGCCACCCTGTGGACACACTGCAGAATGCATCTGAACAGACACAAGGTCTCTCTCAACCCACCAAATGCTTAGAAACAGCCTGGATTGTGGTGTTTGCTGCCACCCTGTGGACACACCGCAGAATGCATCTGAACAGACACAAGGTCTCTCTCAACCCACCAAATGCTTAGAAACAGCCTGGATTGTGGTGTTTGCTGCCACCCTGTGGACACACCGCAGAATGCATCTGAACAGACACAAGGTCTCTCTCAACCCACCAAATGCTTAGAAACAGCCTGGATTGTGGTGTTTGCTGCCACCCTGTGGACACACCGCAGAATGCATCTGAACAGACACAAGGTCTCTCTCAACCCACCAAATGCTTAGAAACAGCCTGGATTGTGGTGTTTGCTGCCACCCTGTGGACACTCTGCAGAATGCATCTGAACAGACACAAGGTCTCTCTCAACCCACCAAATGCTTAGAAACAGCCTGGATTGTGGTGTTTGCTGCCACCCTGTGGACACACCGCAGAATGCATCTGACAGACACAAGGTCTCTCTCAACCCACCAAATGCTTAGAAACAGCCTGGATTGTGGTGTTTGCTGCCACCTTGTGGACACACCGCAGAATGCATCTGACAGACACAGGGTCACTCAACCCACCAAATGCTTAGAAACAGCCTGGATTGTGGTGTTTGCTGCCACCCTGTGGACACACTGCAGAATGCATCTGACAGACACAGGGTCACTCAACCCACCAAATGCTTAGAAACAGCCTGGATTGTGGTGTTTGCTGCCACCCTGTGGACACACTGCAGAATGCATCTGACAGACACAGGGTCTCTCTCAACCCACCAAATGCTTAGAAACAGCCTGGATTGTGGTGTTTGCTGCCACCCTGTGGACACACTGCAGAATGCATCTGACAGACACAAGGTCTCTCTCAACCCACCAAATGCTTAGAAACAGCCTGGATTGTGGTGTTTGCTGCCACCCTGTGGACACACCGCAGAATGCATCTGACAGACACAGGGTCACTCAACCCACCAAATGCTTAGAAACAGCCTGGATTGTGGTGTTTGCTGCCACCCTGTGGACACACTGCAGAATGCATCTGACAGACACAGGGTCACTCAACCCACCAAATGCTTAGAAACAGCCTGGATAGTGGTGTTTGCTGCCACCCTGTGGACACACTGCAGAATGCATCTGAACAGATGAATTCAGAAGCTCCCAGTGTGTTGGTTTGATTTATTCAGATATGGGTCACAGCCCTTAACCATAACAGAGGGTGAGGGAGACAGCATAATGGTGATGCAGAGAGACTCTCCTGCCTGAGGTTCTGAGGTTCCAGGTTCAATCCCCTGCATCAGCATCAACCAGAGCTGAGCACTACTCTGGTAAACTAATAATAATAATAATAATTATTATTATTATTATTATTAGTAATATAGAAGCTGGGGAGGTGGCTCAGGGGTGGAGACAAGGTCTTGAATGTGTCATCATCCCAGGTTCAATCCCTGCCCCTCCTGGGCCTCGTTGATTCTCTGGAAGCCTTTCCTTCTTTACATAGATAGAAAGTGCTCAGCTCTGGCTTATGGTAGTGTGGGGGGTTGAACCTGGGACTGTGGAACCTCAAGCATGAGAGTTTCTTTGCGGAACCATTATGTTATCTACCCTACTTAGATATTATGCTATCTACCCCCTTAGAAGGTGTTTTTAGGGAAGCCGGGCAGTGGTGCAGTGGGTTAAGTGTAGGTGGCACAAAGCGCAAGGACTGGCATAAGGGTCCTGGTTCAAGCCCCCGGCTCCCCACCTGCAGGGTCTGCAGGTGTCTGTCTTTCTCTCCCCTCTCTGTCTTCCCCTCCTCTCTCCATTTCTCTCTGTCCTATCCAACAACAATAATAACTACAACAATAAAACAACAAAGGCAACAAAATGGAATAAATAAATAGATATATTTGTAAAAGTGTTTTTAGGGGCTGGGGGTGGTACACCTGGTTGAGTGCACATGTTACAATGTATAAGGATCCAAGTTCAAGCCCCTGGTCCCCACCTGAAGGGGGAAGCTTTGTGAGTGGTGAAGCAGGGCTGCAGGCATCTGTCTCTCTCCCTCTCTATCTCCTACTTCCCTCTTGATTTCTGTCTGTCTCTATTCAATAAAGAAAATAAAGTTTTTTTTAAAGAAAGTGTTTTAAATGAACAAATACAGACCCCAGGCTTCTCAGAAGAGGAGAAAGACTCTGAGCCCATGGGAAGGTGACAGACACACCAGAGAGCAGTAGCCTCAGGAAGGCAGCTTTCCTCTCCTGGGGGACTTGATTCCAAAGACCAAATCTGAACTCGCACCGTGTGAGCTGGCAGTGCTCCGATTCCATTACTAAACCCCTCGTGCCCACTGTTTCTCGAAGGCCTGCTCTCTTCCCTTCTGGGTCTGAGGAACAATCACCCACCTCAGCATTCTAGAGCCAGGGATGCCCTCGGTCAGCAGGGAGCTGATGTGGTGTCTGTGGGGAACCGCGGCTCAGTCACAGAGGCCTCCCCAGGGAGCTTTCTCCTCTCTCCCCCCATTTATTTGATAGGACAGAGAAAGTGAGGGGGGAGAGAGGGAGAGAGACACCTGCAGCCCTGCCTCACCCTTCCTGAAGCTTCCCTTGCAGGTGGGGACGGGGGCTTGAACCCAGGGCCTTGAGCATGGTAGTGTGTGCGCTCACCAGGTGTGCCTCCGCCTGCCCCAGCTTCCTCCTTCTCTGCATGCTCGCTATAACCAGGCTTTTGCTCCTAGGACTGTGCTCCCTTACTCTAGCTCAAGCCACTTTTATTTTTTATTTCATTATTTTGTGTGATAGAACAGAGAGAAATTGAGAGAGAAAAGATAGAGATGGAGAGAGGTGGAGGGACACCCACAGTCCTGCTTCACTGTTCCCGAAGCCCCCCCAGGTGGGCACCGGGGGCTTGAACTGGGTTCTTGGGCATGTCTGCTCATCTGGGTGTGCTCACACGCCACCCTTATTTTACAAACGCTCTGTCACCTGGACCCTGCTCGGACAGGGAGCGCGGTCTGAGTTGCCGTCTGTGGCAGAGCTCACACAGGCGATTCAGTCTCCACTGGACAGCGGGGACGGTGGGGCTCACAGCCGCTCTGGGCGCCTGCTCTGCCCAGGCACCTTGGCCTCCGAGGTGAGCGTCTGGTAGCCCAGCACCCAGAGATCGCTAGGCCGGCGTCCACAGCAGTCTCTGGACCAGCATCCGGCCTGTCCCTTTTTCCTTATGATGGTCTAACCTTTACACTTTAACTTTATTTATTTTCAATGATAGGACAGAAAGAAATTGAGAGGGAGGGCAGATAGAGAAAGAGAGAGACACCGGCAGCTCTGCTTCACCCCTTTCCTTCCCTTCTCTTCCCTTCCCTTCCCTTTCCTTTCCTTTCCCTTCTCTTTCTTTCTTTTTAAAAATTAAGTCATTATAAAGCTATCATCATCAAAACAGCATGGTACTGGAACAAAAATAGGCATACAGACCAGTGGAACAGAATTGAAAGCCCAGAAGTAAATCCCAACACCTATGGGCATCTAATCTTTGATAAGGGGGCCCAAAGGATTAAATGGAAAAAGGAGGCTCTCTTTAATAAATGGTGCTGGGAAAACTGGGTTGAAACATGCAGAAGAATGAAATTGAACCACTTTATCTCACCAGAAACAAAAATCAACTCCAAATGGATCAAAGACCTAGATGTCAGACCAGAAACAATCAAATACTTAGAGGAAAACATTGGTAAAACACTTTCCCACATACACCTCAAGGACATCTTTGATGAATCAAACCCAATTGCAAGGAAGACCAAAGCAGAAACAAACCAATGGGACTACATCAAATTGAAAAGCTTCTGCACATCCAAAGAAACTATTAAACAAACAGAGAGACCCCTCACAGAATGGGAGAAGATCTTCACATGCCAGACATCAGACAAGAAACTAATCACCAAAATATATAAAGAGCTCAGCAAACTTAGCCGCAAAAAAGCAAATGACCCCATCCAAAAATGGGCAGAGGAAATGAACAAAACATTCACCACAGAGGAGATCCAAAAGGCTAACAAACATATGAAAAACTGCTCTAGGTCACTGATTATCAGAGAAATGCAAATCAAGACAACACTAAGATACCACCTCACTCCTGTAAGAATGGCATACATCAAAAAGGACAGCAGCAACAAATGCTGGAGAGGATGTGGGGACAGAGGAACCCTTTTACATTGCTGGTGGGAATGTAAATTGGTACAGCCTCTGTGGAGAGCAGTCTGGAAAACTCTCAGAAGGCTAGACATGGACCTTCCATATGACCCAATAATTCCTCTCCTGGGCTTATACCCCAAGGACTCCATAACACCCAACCAAAAAGAGGTGTGTACTCCTATGTTCATAGCAGCACAATTCATAATAGCTAAAACCTGGAAGCAACCCAGGTGCCCAACAACAGATGAGTGGCTGAGAAAGCTGTGGTATATATACACAATGGAATACTATGCAGCTATCAAGAACAATGAACCCACCTTCTCTGACCCATCTTGGACAGAGCTAGAAGGAATTATGTTAAGTGAACTAAGTCAGAAAGATAAAGATGAGTATGGGATGATCCCACTCATCAACAGAAGCTGACTAAGAAGATCTGAAAGGGAAACTAAAAGCAGGACCTGATCAAATTGTAAGTAGGGCACCAAAGTAAAAACCCAGTGGTGAGGGGTAGGCATGTAGCTTCCTGGGCCAGTGGGGGGTGGGAGTGGGCAGGAGGGATGGGTCACAGTCCTTTGGTGGTAGGAATGGTGTTTATGTACACTCCTAGCAAAATGTAGACATATAAATCAGTAGCTAATTAATATGAGAGGGGGAAATCAATTGTATGTCTCAAAGTTTCTCAAAAGACAAACTGAATCTTTTTAATATATAGGCTATGTAAAAATTAAGTCAAGTGTTGTATGCTTTACATTGGGTTCTAGTTCTCCCCCGCCAAGAGAATTAGATCAGTCCAGTTAGTTTTCGCGGGCCCGCTTGGCCCCGCCCCTAGGGACCCCGCCAGAGTTTCAGAGTTCGAGAGTAAAAGAGAGTTCCAGGGTTCCTGAGTTCCAGAGTAAGAGAGAGTGCTTGCGCCGCCGCAAAGAGACAGCAGAGTTCTGTTTGGTCATTAGTTTGTCTTAGTTTATGAATCGTTGTTCCTGAATAAAGAAATACAGCTTCCCTGCCCAGCCGTGTGTCTGGTCGTCTCTGTTACCCGCCCGTGAAGCTAGCCTGGCCAGCAAGAGCCTCCGAAATTTTAACAACAGTCAAGATAATCGGGCGGTAGTGCAGCAGGTTAAGCACACGTGGCACAAAGCGCAAGGACCAGCATAAGGATCCTGGTTCGAGGCCCCGGCTCCTCACCTGCAGGGGAGTCGCTTCACAAGCGGTGAAGCAGGTCTGCAGGTGTCTGTCTTTCTGTCCCCCTCTCTGTCTTCCCCTCCTCTCTCCATTTCTCTCTGTCCTATCTAACAATGATGACATCAATAACAACAACAATAAAGAAAACAAGGGAAAATAAATTTAGAAAATTAAGTCAAATCCCAAAGAACACCAGTCCGGGGAAGGTTCAGAAGGATGGAGCAGTGCGGCGGTGTCCCCATCTCTTCCTCTGCTCCCTCCCCCTCTCTTTCCTTGCCTGCTTTTATCTCAGTCACTCCCCACCCCTGATAAAGCAAGGAGTCCTGCATGGCCAGGGAACCCTGCAGACCAGCTCCTTACACAGATACACTCCTGGGTAAATCAGTCCAGAAATGCTGAATAAATGAACGCAGGAGGCTTGTGTCAGCCTCAGCTCAGAGAAGGACGCACTTCACGGATAATCGCGGGCTCAGTGGTGGGCTGTCCACTGGCTGGGGTGGGCGGGCAGATGCCTGCAGGGGCCAGAAAGTGTCTGTCGAAACAGTCAGCTCAGAGATCATTTCCCCCAACAAAGTGATTTTTTTTCTTAAGAAAAATATGTCCTGGGCTGGGGAGACAGCATAATAGTTTTGTGAAAGACTTTGATGCCTGAGGCCCCGAGTTCAATCCCTGAACTGCCAGAAGCCAGAACTGAGCAGTGCTCTGGTCTCCTCGCTCTCATCGCAATAAATACATACATAAAATAATATATTAAAAAATGTGTCCTAAGTGAGCTGTATCCATTTGGGTCCAGTTCAGAAAGGAAAACTGCTCTTGTAAAAATGAGACAGTGGTCTGGGAAGTGGCATAGTGGATAAAGCACTGGATTCTCAGGCATGAGGTCCCGAGTTCAATCCCCGGCAGCACATGTACCAGAGTGATGTCTGGTTCTTTCTCTCTCTCCTATCTTTCTCATTAACAAATAAATAGAATATTTTTTAAAAAGAAAATGGGATATATCCAGATAGTCATAGAGTCAGCCCTCATCAGTGACTTTGGGGAACCACTGCAGTTTCCAGTGGAGGGGATGGGACACAGGTCTCTGGTGGTGGGAACAGTGTGGAATTATATCCCTGTTACCTTACAGTTTTTTAAACAATATTAAATCATTAATAATTTAAAAATCTCTCTCCTTTTTGTATGCTGATGAGCTGTCTCTCTGAGAAGCCCGAAAAACTTGCCTTCAGGGTTGGTTACCATGAGGCGACTAGTTCAGTGACTGAGTTCAGTGCCTAAGGCTATGGGTTAAAAACAAACAAACCTAAAATCCTAACTGCTGAGTTCAAAGAGCTTCCTACCTGCTGGACACCTTCAAGTGTTGTGTGTGGTCTGAGGGGGGCTGTCCTCTCTCTCACACCCTGACACCTTCCTGTCAGCTGTTCAGAGGCCTTAACAGGAAGCAAAGTCCAAAGTCTCGGGATGGACTTTGAGGAGCCTGGGTACTTAGCTAGAGAGTTCAGTCCCCAACCCCATTCACAGGTGCTGTCTGAAGTGGGGGTGGTTCTGTCAGACCGAGCCTTGACCCTGTGGGGCCCAGCTAGCTGGGTTTCTTAGTATTAGAATTGAACAGAATTGTAGCAAACTCAGTTGGTGTCAGTGCTGGGGAATTGACTGGTGCTTGGAGATTTCCAACTGGTGTCAGAAAATAAACACACACACATAAATTTATCTTACTCTAAAATTAATAGAGACTGTGGATGGAACAAATAAATGCCAAGGAGATTATATCCTAGTCAAATCTTAATGTAACTGTTGAATAATATCTCCATCAGCCCCCCACCAAAGTAGGGAAAGGGAATAAACACCAACAGAATTCCTTTAAACACAAGAAAAATAGTCTGGTCACTTTTACCTTATTTTTGAGTCCACACTGACACTGCACTTGAGTTTGTCACTTGTGGAGAACAGATCTTCTGTCCAAAGCCAGAAGTTTACAAAAATGTTGACCTCCTCAAGGTGTTCCCAGGATAGCACACGAGACACTCATTTCTCTCCGAGGAAGTCTTTATATCCAGTCCCGTCAGTTCATAGCAGGAACTCCCAGAGACAGAAGTCAGTGGTGCAGAGCGGGGAACGTTGGGCCTACAGAGACATGCAGGGCATTTTTAGGAGTGGCTGTGTGTGTTATCTGTGGGAGGTTATCTGAGGGAAGCCTCCAGTCTCTCTCCCCACAGCTTCTACAACTTACTGGCAAAGCGACCGCTGTGAACAGAAGAGAGAGGGTCAGACACCAGGAGGGCCAGCATGTCAGTCCTGGTGGGCAGCCTGCTCCCTCACCTGTGAGGAGAGCGCTGGGCCGCCTCTGTTCTGTTCTCTGTTGACAGGACTTCATGGTTGCCTTTTTCTTTCCTTCTTTTTTTATTGCCACCAAGGTTGTTGCTGGGGCTCGGGACCAGCACTAGGAATCCACCACGCCCAGTGCCCCTTTTCTTCTAGTTTATTATATAGGACAGAGGGAAGTTGAGAGAGGAGGGGAGGTAGAGAGAGGGACAGACAGACCTGCTTCACCACTCGTGAAGCGTCACCCCTATAGGTGGGGAGCAGGGACTTGAACCCGGATCCTTGTGCTGGGTATTGTGTGTGCTTAACCGGTGTGTCATGACCCAGCCCCTCCCTGTTACTTCCTCTTCACTCCCAGGACTTGGCCCAGACCCCCGACTCAGTCTGAGACGGCCGACCTGCACGCATAGGCAAATGCTTCCTCTGGAGTCACTGTGGCACCTTGGCCTAGTCAGTGATGGTCCATAAGACACAGGGAGTGAGAAAATGACAAGTGGTGACACAGCAAGAACTGAACAGCCTTGGAAACGGCCACTGGGGGCGGCGGGGCACCAGGTTAAGCGCACGTGGTGCGAAGCGCAAGGGCCCGAGCAGGGATCCCAGCTTAGCCCCGGCTCCCCACCTGCAGGGGGCGCTTCACGGGTGGGGAAGCAGGGCTGCAGGGGTCTCTCTTTCTCTCCATCTCCATCTCCCGCTCCTCTCTCAATTTCTCTCTGTCATGTCCAATAAAGTGGGAAATGGCCACCAAGAGCAGTGGATTCCTAGTGCCGGCACTGAGCCCCCGAGATAACCTGGAGGAAAAAAAAGGTGCTTGTGCCATGGAGTTAACAATAGCACCCATGGAGAACTTAAAATGATTTTAAAATTATCTATGTATTTATTTATTGGATAGAGTCAGCCAGAAATCATGAGGGAAGTGAGAGACAGAGAGACAGAGATGCCTGCAGCTCTGCTTCATCCTTCATGAAGCTTCCCCCTGCAGGTGGGGACTGGGGGCTCGAACCTGGGTCCTTGTTTACTGTGACATGTGCGCTCAGCCAGCTGCACCACCCCCTGCTCCCAATACAGAACCTGATCAGCACGTGTGTGACTGTGCTCAGGGGCAGAGTCTGGACCAGGCCCGGTCTTAGCAAGCACAGCCAGAGCTGACTGGGTCACGGCCAGTAGGAGCCAGCTAGAAATTCTGAAAATTTTCAGTTTCTCATGTCTACTTGTAGAATGTTTTTTTCTATAGCTTTCCCCCCCAAATAGTCCTGAAATTGAGAGAATCCATTTCAGAATCCCAGAAATTTCAGGCGCTTTTTTTTTTTTTTTTTTGCCTCCAGTATCATCACTGGGCTTGGTGCCTGCACTATGAATCCACTGCTCCTGGCAGCTTTTTTTTTTTATTGGCTAGGACAGAGAGGAGTTGAGAGAGAGGAGGAAGACAGAGAGGGAGAGAGACAGACAAACACCTGCAGACCCGGGTGAGGAGCCCGGGGCTTGAACTGGGATCCTTGTGCAGGTCCCAGCACTTTGTACTGTGTGCTTAACCCAGTGTGCCACCACCTGTCTCCTGAAATTTCACACTTGACTTCCATATGTACACACTGATGTCATACTTTGCCACAAAACCTTAAAACGGGACAGGCAAAAACCAAAAACAAACAAAACCACAATCAGACTGAGAAGGTCACCTTACCTGTGCTGAGAGACGGCCTGACGGGAAGGGACAGAGTTGAGGAGGACCCCCAGTTCCCGCGGGCTGTGTCTCTCTGGCCCCCAAAGGCCCCGGAAGCAGGGAAGATGGACCGGCAGCCTTTGCCTGCAGGTTCCTGGCCCGGCTCCACCTGCTTCTCCAGGTCCCACCCACCAGTGCCCACCAGCGCCCTCTAGCACCCACTGGAGCCATGGCAACATCCTGGGATGACTCCTGGGGCCCAGGCCCTGTGGCCCCCAGGCCATGTTCTCTGCAGAAGCTGGAGACCTGGATGTAGGGCCGGGGACTCCCACCCCAATTCTGAGCAAGCACTGAGAGCTGAAGCATTTGAAATTTATCAAACACCTAATTCAACGTGTTTGCAAACAGACAAGCGGCTGGGGTAGGATAATTCCATGGCTTGCTTCTCACCCCGAAGTCTCCCGCCCCCTAAGAAGTCTGAGGCTGGAGAGAGACGAGAATTGAGACA